>NW_015386396.1:1209308-1281114 GCF_001527695.2 Protobothrops mucrosquamatus
GTTTTATATTTTAGAGCAGGCTTTTATGTAATATTTACTGTGATTTTTATTATTGCCTGTTCACTGCCCTGAGTCCCGTAAGGGAGATAGGGCGGTATATAAATTTAAATAATAATAATAATAATAATAATAATAATAATAATAATAATAATAATAATAATAATAATAATAATAATAATAATAATAATAATAATAATAAATAAATAAATAATAATATATCTAGTTGGTATTTCAACCAATATTTTTTCCCAATGTATATAAATATGTACAATATTTAGCAGTTGCTAGCTGCAATTATTTAATTATACAGTAAATATTAATAAGATTTTTTAGGAACCTGTTTTCCAGTTAATAGGAAGAAACTATGTAATTCATTAAAATTGCAATCATGTCATCACTTGTATGATATAAGACCATTGTAGAACCATGGAATAACAAATAAAAAAAATGTGGATTACAAAAACCTAGTAAACCAGGACATGATGACAAAAATTTAGCACTTCTTATCTCTTTGATGCCATCTGGCAGTTGCCTGGATTTTGACAGCTGGATATTGTATCTCTGATAATCCTGCAATTAGTTCTCATCACATTCGTGGGCTTTGTTTCCAGGAAAGTGTTTATAGGATTGAAGTTTTTCAAAAAAAGGCAACTAAAATTTAAAATTCCAGGAAGGTGTCCGGAGATCATTCAGATTTTTCAAATCTTCCCATTGAAAACTTCTCTTCTGTTGAAAAGATTTTGCTAAGCACTCTTTCTCTGTGAGGCTATAATGGTATGTGAGAAAGATCTTGAGAAATGAGGTAAAGAGAGGCTGTCTAGTCAGATAAGAGAGAGCATAGTCTACACTTGTAAAATGAGTGGAGAGAGACTCAGAAGACACCCCCTCTGACTTCTCAGACTGTAAAACAGAGTGGGAGAATTGTACTTTCAGACTTGCATGATTCTGTTCATGATTCCTTAAAATAAAGTAGAATTAGCTCATCTGATCTTGTTTCCTCTCTGGTCTACCCAGAACATGGCTTTCTTTGTCATTATTTCATGGATGTTCCAGTTTTTACAAAGTCCTTTTCTATCATTCACCATTGCTCAGAAGAAAGAAGACATTTGTCTATACCAGGGGTCCTCAACCTTGGCAACTTTAAGACTTTGCTGGCTGAGGAATTCTGGGAGTTGAAGTCCACAAGTCTTAAAGTTGCCAAGGTTGAGGACCCCTGGTCTATAGTGAAGTTGTTCTTTTCCATCCTCTAGAACCAAGGGAGGGAAAATTAAATAAAAAATAGACTCTATGGTCAAATTTGTTCAGGTGAAAGAAAAATGGACACTGGGAAACAACTCTTCTACCATAGTTAATAGTGCATGGAACCTTAAAGTGACACAGATCTGACACTTGGGTGGCCTCAGTTTTGCACATTTAGGGCAGGTTTTGGTGTCGTTTGCATTGTGTGGAAAGAAAAACGCAGTATAGCATTAGTAGTATTCTTCATCATGAATTTAAATCTAGGTATAAATGAGGACAGCATGTGAAGCATATTTGACTGCTAGTATGGAATAGTAATTTTAGCATGAATTATTTGGGAGTATTTCCAGGCATGGAGCATTTGCTTTTCTATTTAAAAGCAGGAAGGCCTAATGCATTTTATTGCAAAATATAGGAAAAACAGACAAGCTCTCTCCTATGAAAGAAACCGTATTGTCTTGCTACATTCAGCTTCCTTTATCAGAAATCATGCCTTTTCTTCCTATAACTGAAATGGCTGCTGCTTCCAATATTTGATTGCAAATGAAAACTTCCATTTGACTGTAATTTTTATCATTTGAAAAGAAGATGCTTAGGGCATATTCACACTCATTTTGAGCAGTTCCTACTGCAGGCTGATGTTGGCTGAATTCTATCTTTAAAAAATTCTGCCCAAGTTGGGGTGAACATCATCTGGAAATCACTGTTTTCATAGTAGAGCAGAAAAACTCATGCAGATATTGCATTTGTAGTACGCTGGAAGTAAATAGAAGAAGTCATCCATTCCTGTCCTCCAGAATATGGTGGCCTGTACTTCATAGAACATAGAATCATAGGACTGGAAGGGACCTGGGAGGTCTTCTAGCCCAATGCCCCCCCCCCCCCCGTTCATGGAAAGAGACCTTATAGCATCCCAGTCATATAGTTGTCCAGTTTATTTTTGAAAATGTCCACAATTCCAGGAGGCAAACTATTCCATTGATCAATTATTCTCACTGTTATTCTCACTGTAATTTCTCCTTACTTCTAGGCTGGAGCTGTCTTCCAGCAGAGCAACCTGACAGTATGAACGGGGAACTTAAAAAAAAAAAAAGCCCGGTCCTGACTTAACATTTTGTTCTCTGAATGTAGAACTTTTTCCAATCTGCGTCTCCTGATTTGCACTAAACATAACTATCCAAAATTCCTTGTATATAGCTTATTTCTAGACAGATCTGTTTGTAGTAGTTTGGTTTCCCAATTGTTCTGTACTGCAATATATACAGGGGCTGGCCATTTTGAGGTTTAATTATGCTTCATTTGACTGCACAGACATTTAGGCTGCAGAAATGGAAAATTGTGGAAAATTAGAGAACTTGTTTCTGCAATACCCCACAACGCTGCCTGTGGGTTTAAATCTGTCAGCTCATGAGAGCTCTAGCATGTACTTCAATATGCTTAATTGTGTGGCAATATGTCATGAATTAACATAATGGATAAGACAAAAACTTGGAGGAGGGACAACCATCAATCACCAGTTCCATACATTAGGCATTTTAGTGTGAAGTAACTATATGTATCTCTTGCCCTGCACATAATCTTGTCCTATATTGAATTTTGACAGAAAAAAAATTCACTCCAGAATCCATAGGAACTAAGCTAGTCTAAACTAGTTTCCTGATTGTATCTTCATTTCAAAAACTCAACAGTTTCTTCAGCAGTTAAAAGAATAATGTGTTCAGTCATCTCATGATTTATGTGATGTGTGCAAATATGTAGGCAAGAACAGGTAAATAACTTCAGTTCTTTTCACTTTTGGGCAATCCTGCAATTTCATTCTGATCTTTTCTCTGCAATGCAAGCCAGTTTTTCAGAAAACTAGTGACCTAATTGTCCATTCGTTATTTCCTGATAAGTTGCAAAGCACAATAAAATGGATGAAAACAAATTCAGTCTGTTTGTTTTAGACTTTAGGAATCTTAAAATGGCAAGGTACACAATTCCTTCTGTGTTCTGTGAGAGAATATGAGCAATTGTTCTTTCTTCATTTTTATCCATAAAAGCATATTTATAAATGCTGAATGAAGGTTGTCTTCCATTTTATTTATTTAGGTTTAGTAAAGTTGTGTGATTGCAAAAGTAATAATCAGTGATGGAATCAAATCTTTTAAGCAACTTATGGAATGCAGATCTACAGGTGGAACATTTGTTCCAAAGTATTTTGAACTACTGTGAAAAATATCCTCACCATGGTAACAACTTGTCATTTTAAACAACTCCAATGACTGAAGTAATACAATTTTAATAGTGGTGTCAAATGTTATTGTATATTAAATGAGATGTCCCCTGAAATTATATATAATATATAATTGGTTCTGAGGATGATTTAAAATCAGGTCACTAAATCCATTATGAATAACAAAAATGTCCCTTTTTAGGTAACAGATTTTGATGTGATGTTAGAGCCAGTTTCTACAGTTTACTAGAAATCAGTTTTATTGCAAGCTTATGAGGTAGGGTAGGGATAGTTTTGGGAATTTAGGCACACTACTACAATGAGAGTAATAATTATAAGCAGAACCAGCTAGATCAGATCTACAATCTTGGAAGTTGATATAAAATGTTCTCTATTGATACTGAGCATTATTTTGTCTCTGGCCAATGACTGGTTCTGTCCACTTTAATGGGAGTCAAATTAAGGAAAGCAATTGATGGATTTCCTTGCCTTTATCTCTCCTCCCACAAAACATTACCAGTCAGTAGTAAATTAATTATCAATCACTTACTTTAATGTGGTCCAGGCAAAATAGAGGTTAAAGTAAGTGGGAGCTTGTAGTCAAAAGGTTGCAGGGACCTTGCTCTATATGTCACACCTGTGTATGTGGCACCTGTGAGTTGGGCTGTTTCTGAAGAAGGGCCTAGCACTCTTCTGAAAGAGCATTAAACCCATCTTTAAAAGTAACCGAGTTGACACATAGCTAGCAAAGAGGAAGGGCCTAAAATGGTACAGGAGGGAATAAATAATCAATCACTATTAATATCGACAAGTGTTGCAAGGGAATAGCAATGCCAGCATCAAGTCTATTCTGTCCTGTTGCCAGAAGCAAACAGAGGCAACCTGCAGACAACTATGGAGCTTCAATGAAGTAGGCATCCCTCCCCCACCAAAATTATAAAAACAAGTAAACATTATAGCCATGTCAAACCCGTCTTGGCAGAATAGTGGAAAATCTTTAATACACCCAATACAGTTAGAAGCAGGATATACCTCTCTTTCTTGGTTTAAATAAAACTTGGGGACACAGGATTTTTTTTGAAACCAAGTCTAGCACTCTTCTTCCTAGAAAACATTTCCCCCTACCATGGAGAATTTAGATACTCACAACACTGATTAACACTCAAGTATCATAGAAAAATGCTCTCCTTCAACAACACAATTTAAGAAAGGTGACAAGATATGTCAATCAGTACACTTCTGATCAGAAATATCACTGACAAATAAAGCCTTTCTTTAAAACTAGGCTATCATGCTTATCACAATTTTTGGGTCCTCAAAGAATGCATTTGCCTTCTTGATGGACAACGAGCTCTCCATGCCATAATGCTTCATCCCCGCCATTAAGCAAAAAAAACAACAAAAACCCAACAACCCTGAGGTTGAGAATGTTTTGTGTTTCTTTGTTTTGCTTTTGAATGGGAAATGGGCTTTGAGGTTACTGAAGTCTTCATAAACAATTCAGGGCGTGTGTGGAGAACAATGTCCTCAGAAAGGTGTTAGGTGGGTAAGAACAAAGAGAAACAAAATTCTGATTTGAAAAGCATAGAGAAATTCAGTGACTGTAGTTGGGCCCAGATTAGCAGCAATATCATGGTGTGGTTTTATTTCACTTGTTGACATTTGTGCTTCAAGCTTTCGGATTGGCCTGCAATGAAGTAGAGAGATGGCAGAGTTCTTCAGGAATGTTTGCTAACAATGTGTTGCAAGATAACTTCACCCATTTACTATTTGCCTGGGAGTGAAGATTCCTTGTTTCTGCTTTCCTCAGGATGCGGTGTGACGTCACTGCTCCCAGCTTGTTTATCCCTTCTTATAGCATTACTGGCTTCCTTCCAAATTGTTTTATGTTATCTGTGCTTCCTGCGCTGAGTCAAACTACAGTAAACATGACAGCTACCCTGTTATGCTGAGAGATGCAAGTGCCACAAACCCTTGTAATTTTGTGCTTCATCCTTCCATGTGAGGGAACCACTTGGAGTTTCTGCCATCCTTCATGTTTAGAATCTTCCAGTGATGTTCCATTCAGATAAATCCATTTGGCACTTCAAACTACTATATAACCCACATACCGATTCCCCTATCTCTAAAGTAATGTTAATCTAAATGTTAGATACAAAAAGGATCAATACGAATGATTTATTTAATTCCTAAATTAGTGATTTGATCTTTTTCAAAGTGTTCCTTTTTTCTCAGGTATAGAAATTGATAAGAAGAGAAACTCATGCCTGATCAATTTTCTCTTTAATTTTTGACAATTTAGATCGGAAATTTCCCCACATAGGGAGATAACAGAAAGTCATTTATTTTTGGCTCCCTCTCACCAAGACAACTACATTGTCTCAGTTTTTGGTAACCTTTCACTGGAATGCTAAAACAATGTCAGTATATGAATATTTATGACGCCAAAATCAAGTTATGGGCCATTTTAAATCAAGTTATGGGCCATCTTCCTTGAATGTTATTGCATACCTGACAGAAGAAAAGGAAGGCTGAAGGAATAGTTGGTGGGCTATTATGAAACATCCTCTTCTGTTGTTATACACCAAACAAATAAATAAATAATCCTTTTCCATTCTACATATGTACTACCAAACGGGTTAAGGCATTCTAGCAACACCGTTAGTTATGGAATTTGAAGATCTTCAAAACTGGAAGGTGTCTGATAAATAAATAAATAAATAAACAAAAAAAAAACACCTTGTTGAAACTGAACAGGCTGACACTGATTAATTCTCTTTCTCTCTCTCTCTCCCTCCCTCCCTCCCTACATACATACATACATACATACATACATACATACATTCAGTACATACACACATTCCTGTTTATACAATGGAGAGTTAAACTTTATTTTGAAACGTTCAAACTGGATGAAACTGCATTTAGTTCAGCAGGATCTCTTCCAGCAATTCTTAAAAAACAACAACCTGTAATAAACTCTGTAGAGATTATTACACATTAGACTGTAATACATTAACTTCTCAAGGGTCAGTTGTATCTATAGACAAGGCTAAGAAAGTTTTGTTTTCTCAAAACATTTCTCAGGAATTACTCAATGGCAATAAACAGATTCCAGGGCTACTTTAAGTTGATTTTATTGCCCCTGTTATTATTTCTACTGTTTCCTTTAGATATCCCATTTAATGCCTTTATGATAAGATCTACCTACTCATGTCATTATGTTTGCCTTTGGGGAATAAAAAGAATCTCTGATTGACATGAAAACAATATAAAGCAAAACTGTTTCAAACCAGAATTAATGAGGGGTGGAACAGCTGACTTGGTAGCCTAATAACCCATTTGCTTGCTACAAAACCAGTGACTATGTAACACACACAGAATACTGTTTGCATTAATTTTCCCTCCTGTTGTTTGTGATAATTTAGACTAAGAGATTCTGGAAGGTCACTAGATGAACCATATAACTTAGTAGAGAACTAAACCCACTGTTCCCCACTTAATAGCCATTTCTTACACCGAACTGGTGTCAAAACAATTATTCATGATGAAGATGTGAGGCAATACTGAGAATTAATGTTGAGGATTGTTGTAGTTCTCCTGGAGAAAATAAAGAAATAGGTAAGAGCCTAAGAATTACTATTTTCTCTGGGGGGAAGAAATGGAAGGAAGGAAGGAAGGAAGGAAGGAAGGAAGGAAGGAAGGAAGGAAGGAAGGAAGGAAGGAAGGAAGGAAGGGAGCGAGCGAGCGAGCGAGCAAGCAAGCAAGCAAGCAAGCAATTTTTGAAAGCTATCCTGCTTTCAAAAAAAAGGGGTTACCCACAAAAGTTCAGTATATTACTTGTAATTGTACAGCATATTGACTGTAGACACAACACTACTGACATCACTCTCAATGGAAAATATTATGAGCACACCATACATGAACAAATATCAAAGAGAATAGAATGCAATCTTTCAATATGAAACCTTGAAAGCATTTGGCTTGTGTGTTTGCAAATGAAGAACGACAACTGGTTCAGAATTTGGACACAGCTTCAGCTTCACGGTGTTTGACGAAAAACATTTAATGGCATTTCAGACTATGATATAATTGTATATATTTCAAACTTGAGATTCTAATATGTGAATTGATGTAAAAGGATTATTTTGCCATTTGAGGTTAAAAATTAGAACTTTGAATGAAATTTGTGTTTTACTTATCACATGAAACTATTTTATATGCTGCTCAATGTTCAGTTGTAAAATATAAATAACCTGGTTTATCAAAATGGTATCATTGAGAAGAAACTTTCCTTCCTTCCTTCCTTCCTTCCTTCCTTCCTTCCTTCCTTCCTTCCTTCCTTCCTTCCTTGACAATGCTCAAAAGTGCCTAAAATTCAGTTTTCTCCGTGCCACATAGAAGGACTATTATCTCAGGTCAGTAAAGTATTTTGGTATCTTAAGTTTGAGGAACGTATTGCAGCATAAACTTTCATAAATTAAAAAGGTGAAATGACCTGAGATCATGATAGTCTTTCTTGCAATGACAAAAACACTATAAGACCTCTTTGTATTTTCTTGTACATTTCGTTCCACTTTATTTTTGTACACTTCTCTCCAATCCCCAACAGAAAGATGACTAAAATGTTGCAATATCATTTACTGAGAACTTACTTTCAAGGAAACATGTATGATAAGATTAGGCATCTGAATCTGACTGGTGGGTCAGATTAACTTGCTCATGTGCTTCAGACAGCTGGAGGTCCAAAGCCTGATGGAGTAGAAATTTTATTCTCTGATGCCTTTGATTTCTCTGTGTACATTTCTTTCTGTACTTTTCTCCTCTCAGTTCTTACGGTAATAAATGCTTAATTCTCAGAGTGATGGAGAGAAGAACAAATTGCATTATGTTTCATTACCTTGAGATTTATTGTTATCTGCCACTTGGTAGTGTATAGCTATATTAATAAATAAACACCATCTTGATGAGTTTGCCCCAGGTCATTTCTATCCAGGTTTGTGTTTGTTGTGTCAGCACAGAAGAAAGAAGTAGTGTGATTTTCTAAAATTGTTATATTATCCTAAGCTTGAAAAAAGTTTATGTTATAACTGGATCACTCTTTAAGCCATGCAATATTATTATTTAATTAGGTTTAATTTGATAAAGTGATTGTCCTGTTATTAACATGGCTACCCTATGCCTGTTTGCTCAAGAGAAGTTCATTAATGTTTGACTGGGTTTATTCACCAATTGTTTTGGTAGAATTAAAAGATGTGGTAGGATTTACTGAAGCCCGTGGTAAGGACTCGTGGTATTTTTCTAAATAAGGAAACATATGGCTAGTCCTTGACTTACAATAACTGAGCCCAAAATTTCTAAGCAAGGCAGTCGTCAAGTGAGTTTTGCCCCATTTTATAACCTTTTTTGCCACAGTTATTAAACGAATCACTGAAGTTTAGTGAATAATGTGGCCATTAAGTGTATCTGGTACCCCCATTGACTTTGCTTGTCAGAAGTCATGATCACATGACCCCAGGACAATGCAACTGTCATAAATTCATGTCAGTTGCCAAGTGCCCAAATTTTGATCACGTGACCCTGGGAATGTTGCAATGGATATAAGTGTGAAAACCGGTCGTAAGTCACATTTTCCAGTGCTGCTGTAACTTGGAGCAGTCACTAAACAAATAGTTATAAGTCAAGGAGTAATAGAGTTTAGTGAAAGGGTTTCCTCTAAAGTTCAGTTGAAAGAATGAAAATAAAATAAAGTAACATATGCATCAACTTCTATTGGGATTTAGAAAGATTAAAGCAGCATTTGATGGAGAGTCAGATGGGTGATCTCAGTTCAGGTCAAGTAGTTGAGGCTTCCCTCACTGTGAAAGCTTCTCTTTAAAATGTATCCTACATCCTTGGCTGGAAAAAAAAACAACAATCCAAAAACAAACTTAGTTCTGGGTCTTGGGAGAATGTGTTGCATGCACAGTGTTAAAAGTACCAAAGCAAAACACTGGGTTCATTGTGAAACCTTTGGGTGAACAGTAGCAAGACATCCAGGAAGAGAAGTCAGGGGAACAACACTGAAAGGATTGTTGTTGTTGTTGTTAGATAGAAGGCTGTAAATCATTAGAATACTGATTGGACTGCTTTACATTTCTGCCAAGATATTTCAGGAACTTGTATGAAAAAGATGACCCAGCTAGAAGGGGCACAAGAAGGAAGGCCAGCCAGCTAAGAGGAATGCTTCCCTCTCAGCCACCAATAAAAGAGGATGCAGTACATAACACTGTAAAGCAGTGCCATAAACCCACACTTACCACTTAATGTGGTTCACAATAATTGAAAAGCAATCTGGGAAGGTATAATTGACCTACTTAAAATAAATTGTTCAGTAAATATACCAATTATTTAGCATGAATGGGAGTAATATGTACTCCATTTGACTACAATTACACCTTTGTTTGCTGAATCTGCTTTATTTTCAGCAAACCCCCCCCAGCCCCCGAACAAAATTGCTGTGTCTGAGACCTTGACCTCCTGCCATTTTTCTCTGATTGTTTAGCCCAGAGATTCCCTTCTTTCATTTGCCTACAGGCAATCTCTGTTAAAAGCGAGACCTTTTCCCTTGTGGCATCATGCTAAAGTTACTTTTTATTTCTCACTCTGCCAAGATGCAGCCAAATTATACAGAGAATGATTTTGCTTTAAAAGAAAGTCTGCATAAATCCCTTACTCAGAAAATCACATTTTTCTTCACTCTTAACCTTGCCGTGTGACTTTTGAAATCTAGAGCATCATATTTTTTTATATAAAATCTTTGCAATATTGTGGTCAAGTATGGGGTGACATCCAGAACCCCACAGCCCAGTTTCTAATGATGGTTTGAGGAGACTCAAATGTCTGTGCAGGGATTGGTAAGCTCTGGGGCAATAGCAAATAGCTCAGGGTCAATCCCCCAACTTTGCTGAGCACACACTGGCCCATCTGAGATGAGGGACGATTCTACAAAACATCTCTTCTATCAAGGAAAAGTGCCAAAGAATTGGTGCTTTTGAATTGTGTTTTTGGAGAAGACTCTTGGGAGTCCCTTGGAATGCAAGGAGATCAAATCAGTCAATTCTAAAGGAAATCAATCCTGGCTGTTCTTTGGAAGGGCAGATACTGAAGCTGAAGCTCAAATACTTTGGTCACCAAATGAGAAGAGAAGACTTAGAATAGAATAGAGCTGGAAGGGACCATGGAGGTTTTCTAGTCCAGCCCCCTGCTCAAGCAGGATAACCTATAGCAGACAACTGACTGTCTAGTCTCTTCTTAAAAACCTCCAGTGATGAAGTGCCCACGATTTCTGAAGGCAAGCTGTACCACTGATTAATTGTCCTCACTGCTAGGAAGTTTCTCCTTAATTCCAGGTTGCTTCTCTCTTTGATCAGTTTCCAAGCATTGTTTCTTGTCCTGCCTTCTGGTGCTTTGGAGAATAATTTCTCTTCTTCTTTGTGGCAGCCCCTCAAATACTGGAATACTGCTAACATGTCACCCCTATTTCTTCTTTTCTTTAGTCAATCCCAATTCCTGCAGCCATTCTTCATATGTTTTAGTCTCCAGGCCTTTGATCATCTTAGTTGCTTTTCTCTAATTTTTTTTCCAAAGCCTCAACATCTTTTTTTGTAGTATGGTGACTAAAATTGGTTGCAGTATTCCAGGTGTGATCTTACTAGGGTTTTATAAAGTGGTACTAATACTTCGTGTGATCTTGATTCTATGCCTCTGTTTATACAACCGAGGATTGTATTAGCTTTTCTGGCTGTTGCTGCACACTGCTGGCTCATATTCAAGTGATCATCCACTAGGACTCCAAGGTCCCTCACACAGCCAGGTCTTGCCTAATCTGTACTTATATCTTTAATTTTTTTCCTGCCTAAATGTAAAACTCTGCTTTTCTCCACATTAAAATTCATTTTGTTGGATAGGGAACATTGCTCAAGTTTGTCAAGATCTTTTTGGATCCTGAGCTTATCTGGAGTGTTGGCTATTCCTGCCAGTTAATGTTATCTGCAAATTTGATGAGTTCCCCTTCTATTCCCTCATCTAAGTCATTTATGAAGATACTGAAGAGTACTGGCCTTAAGATGGAGCCTTGTGGTACCCCACTGCTTACTTCTCTCCATGTGGATATGGTACCGTTGAGGACTACTCGTTGAGTATGGTTTGTCAGCCAGCTACAGATCCATCTGGTGGTGATGTTGTTTATTCCACCTCTTTCTAGCTTCCCAAGATGTAAGTTGTGGTCTACTTTGTCAAGTGCCTTACTGAAATCTAAGTATACTATGTCAACGACATTTAACTGTTCTACTAATTTAGTCACGTTATCAAAGAATGAAATAAGATTTCCTTAAATAAATAAGAATTGGACATGAATTAGTGACTGAACAACAACAAACATCTTTTATTAGATTACTATATTCTAAACATGTATTCTTCTTTTCTACCCCAAAATGATGCTTTATTTGTTAGGTTGTCCAAAGACAGTCTTTTATTAGAGCATTAAGCCCAGGATACAAAAGTGACCCAGTCTCAGTATTGTGGGGTTCCTTACAGGGATCTCTGTGGAAATTAAAAAAAGAAAACAATTATACAAAGACTCTTTCAAGACACCAAACTCTGCTGTCTGAGGCAGTTGTTTCACTTTACCTAATGAAGAGGCTGGCTCTTTGTGGACCTTATGGAGATAAGGCCATTTCTGAACCTGTTTCCCTCTCTTTGTAATGAGCCCTCTTGGGCAACCCAACTGCGTCTTAAATGAAAAGGGGCTTTGGGGTGCTGCCATGCCACAACTCTGCTTGTACTCAGACCTAGAGGATATCCCTGAGACGGATGTCCTTGGAAGAATATTTCCAGCTGGAAAAAGGGATGATAAGATTAGAATGCTGTATATATTACCCAAATGAAGACAATTCTTCCTGTTTTTCATTGACACCTTTATTCTTGTCCAATCTCATCAAAATCAAACATTTTAGAAGGGGCAATTTCCCTTCTCCAAATCTATTTCCTCTGCTTCAGCTCAGCCCCGAGCCAGTCCCAATCTCTCTCTTATAGTGTAAAAATAAATTTTGAACTCAAGGACGCTTTTAATTAGAAGCAGGGGAACTGCCGAGACTCTCCATTGAGAATCACATGAAGACTGGGAGCCTCACAGAAAATACACACAGATTATTTTAATTGTCTGCCTCCAAAAAGGCTGGCATGCTGTGTATTTTTAGCACGCTGCATTTCTATATCCTTTTCAAAGGATATAGTCACATTGTGCAAGTCACATTCTCTTCTCCAACTGATGCTTGAAGTGTTGCCCAAATACACAATTACAAAGTCAATTAAAACTCGGTCCCTGTTTTATTATTTTTTTTAAAAAAAGTATACATAGGTTTTAAAAGTAATTCTAAAATACTAGCAAAAATTAAAACAGACCCAATTGACCAGAACATGAGAACCAAATTTAGGGGGAGGGAGGGGATAGGAAAATAATCCATTTTAAAAAAATGTTGGAAGGATTGAGGAAAGCCACAACAGCGATTTAGAATGTAGCTGATCTTCAGCAGGCAACTTTCTCCCTGATTCTCCTCACTCTCCTTCTATTATGCTCCCCCCCTTTTTTGGAAATATCCAATACTTAATGCGGAAGCACAGAGCTGAATGTCTGCCAGAGGTATTGTGAAGTGCCAGTTTGTCCTAAATGCTCAATGAGCTGTGGGAGCCAAGGTTGCTTAGCACCCCATAGAATCAAGATCTCAAGGAAGAAAGGCTAGCTGTACTGTAGCTTTTGGAGATAGGGTGCATACGTAAATAAGGAAATGAGTTGGTTCCACTTCAGTGAACCTCAGTGGTCGTAGTAGCAAGCAGCTTGTGCTGATGGTGCATCTCCCTCCTTGGCCAACCTAACTGGTGAGTGAACTAGGGACCTATATGATAATAGATGTGTTGAAAAAACTGGGCTTCGTAGAGGTGGGATAAATAAATGTGATATTCTTTTCTCAATTTTGCACAGAGAAAGCAAGCAAATTGTCCCTAATGGGAGGATGGTCCAATACCACTGCATAGCAAACTAATGAGGATGATAAAAAAAGGAGAGTAGGACCCTCTACTATAAAACAACTAAAGCCATCCCCTTTAGATTCAAAACTATGGTAAGATCCTACTGTAGTTTCACTGACAAAACTGCAAATAACAGAGAAGAATCCATGGGGTAGAAATGTTGTGTCATGTCCAAAGAGTGAAGCTTTCCACTAGCACCTGATAAAGAGCAGTTCTTTAGTGTACTAAACAACCTTGAGCTTTCTTTGGGGCATGTTGCTCTTCAGTAGTTCAAGAGGTGACACTTGCCCAGAAATCAAATCAAACTGATCTTTATTGGGCTCATTTACCAGAATAAATCTGCCCTGAAAGAAACAGTTCCAAACAGAATCTTGGTTGTTTACCCTTGTTGCTATTTTTTGACCTAAGGGTTTCTGGAAGAGGTAAAGGCATTGGTAATAAACACTGAGTAACTTGTATAATCAGAATCTCATTAGTGATTTTCTCCGAGTTTACTTTAATGAAATTGTATCCCGAGAAACATAGATCATGGAATACTTGGAACTGAAAAACTAGGGGAAAAAAGCAAACAATCAAGACAGCAAGGAGAAAAAAAAAGGTAACATTAATTTAAAAGTTGCTGTGGAAGAACAGGGAACTGTAACAGAAAAAGTGATGAGTTTATTACTGAGAAAGTATAAATGTGCAGTAGCAGTAAGGAGGTCAAATCTTGGACCTACAGAGAGTAAAATTTTAGAGAAACTGCTCTTCTCCTGTTTTGCGAAACACCATCATTATGGATATACTCCCATATTTTTCTCCCTCTTTCAACCTTACACTATGGATTTCTTATCATTCTGCAAGCCAGCTTATTAATTGCTGACTTCCATTGGTTCCATCTACTATTCTACTCTTAGTCCTCCAAAACTCTCAACAGGAATCTTGATCTTTCTTGTTTAGTTGTCTCTTCCTCCTCCCCCCCACATCTCTTCATCTGCCTGCCGGAGCTTCTCCTGTGATCTGACCCATGATGAAATAATTCTCTAGCTCTAGTCTAGATCTTTGCTGGAAGACTTTCTTCCGTGTCCTACCTTAGTATCTCCTTTAGGTGAATCTTTTAGCTGTCAGACTCAGAGATAATCTTTGGTTAATTTTGACAGTTTCAATAAATACCAAGTAGCTTATATTACCAGATCCTCATGAGTACTTTTCTCTGAGGCTCTTTAATGCTACCCTTACTATTTCAGGAAACAGATATTGATTCAGTGCCCAGCAATAGTATTTTCAATTAATCTCTGGGCAAACATTCTTATTCTTTCCTTCCTTCTGCTATGGTTTTCCCGCAGATTCAGATGCCTACAGATAAACAAGCATTTTGCCCCAAGGCCATAACCGCAAACAACTTGAATTCTAGACAACTAGAAAAAAGAAATGTTTATATGGGAGCCCTGAGAGGAAGTAATTGAAGCTGGAATTTCCAAAACACACAACTGGTGACTATTGACATTTTAGTAATAAGATGTGGAAAATAGGATTCATATTAATTCCAGCTTTAGATTCCACTAGCTTATGCATCTCCGAGAAATTCTGTGAACATTAACCTGAACCAAATACCTAAATTACATGCTCATGCAAAAGAGGGGGAAAAAGAAAACAAAACTTAAATGGTTACATAAATTTTAATGAAGAGTTTTCTAGGATCAAGAAAAACCTGGGTGTATATGTGACACTAATACTTTCCAGAGATCTTTCTGGATCTTTTTCTCCTTAGGGTAGCTATCAACCAGAAACTATATATTAAGTGCATAAGTTAGGGAAAAGTTATGTTTGAATATACAAGACACTGACACAGGCAGAATCTTTCTGTTTATCTATTTTGGTAAGTAAATATTGATTTATCATTGAAGTTTGCTGCCACTACAAATTTTTCTATTTATGATATACAAACTTCTTAGATGATCACTAGGCATCCCACATTGGGGTTAAAAAATATATGGTCAGACTAAAATTTTATATTCATTCTAGTCATATTAGACTGCACTACGTTTCTCTCAAAGGATTACCCAACGAGGCTCAGAATTGGGTAACAGGAAGTATACAGGAAAGTTTCAGGAGAAAGTATCTTGCTTAGGTTCTGGCCTAAAAGGCTTTTTGGAAATAATAATAGCCCACCTTTTATTAGTATTATTTTATAATAATGATTTGTGTTCCAGTTTTCAAGAGTAACAGTCCACCCAAAGCAGCTTTTGAGGTACAAGCAAATTCACCCTTTCTGTCTGCCTATTGACAGTATGGGCCTTTCATCACTTCCTGAGTGCAAGAACAGAAGACATAAGTCTTCTTTCTATTTGCAGTTGTCCTTTGCCTTCCCACATGGTGTTGGGTGGTAAAGGCTTTGTCAGATATGCTATCTTGATAGGACTTTGGAACCAAAGCCTGACAATGTCATTCAGAAGAATGTACAGGCAGGCCTTCCATATGTAACAGGCCTAGATGGCTACATTTCAAATAAGTAATGACAAGTAAGTCCATAGTCAGACGGAAGAGGGCAAGATTTAATGAGTGAACTTTGGTATTGTGGGAAAGTTTTCCTGCATTCTGCTAAAAAAAATTTTTTTTTAAAAAAAATGTACAGCTTATTTCTTCTAGTTTGTAAGAGAAAGTGCTTTTCACCTGAATCCAAATCTAAGAAAACAAGCTTCAATTCATTCAAATTCAAAACCATAATTTTCACAAAATGTGTAGTTCAGCTATCAATATTGTGATCAATGCATAGCCAGATAATTGGACAGCAAAGAACATTAATTTCTAAATATGGAAACTTATTCCTTAATTTCTTTGTTTTTGTAAAGGACCCAGGAAGAAAAAATAGGGTGGAGGAGGAAAAATATTTAAACATTACATTTAACAACAATGATCTCTGAGTTTCTTGAAGAAAAGAATAATCTTAATGATGACATACTGTTTAGACTAAAGGCATCCCATAGTTCTAATAATGCAAGTGGTTTTTCAAATTGAACCTGACTTCCAGTCCTAACCAGGCTGTAGGTTCACTTACTTCATTGGGCTCTACTACTGAAAATATATATTTGTAGTCAGCTTTGTAGGCCTTCACTATCCTCTTCCTTCTTACTTCTACCCCCCTTGCCCCATATATTATTAACTATCTATGAAAGAATATAAAAATAAATGGTACAAATGGAAGAATCAGCTACAGGTAGCGAAATACTGGTGGATAAAAAAACAATCTGAAATATCATAACATATTCCAATGCATCATTAGAAGCTTCTGATATTATAAGGTATTTTACATCAGTTTTTCTTATTAACATCCTGGTTGAACTTTAAGCAAAAAAGTTCTTGGTTAACCCAGTTCAAATTGCTAGAAATATTGTATGTAGTTAAAAAAAATACAGTAAATTAATACCATAAATGGTACTTTAAACTAAGATAGGAACTCTAAAATTCAGTTTTGGATGCGACACAATTCTATAAATACACTAATAGTGCGAGAATGATTTCCATTTAGAATGAAATCCTATTTATTTTTTGCATGCAAAGTTATTCTGTGGGAGGCATAATTTAATTAGTCATTCTTCTGAAGAGGGAATCAGAGATCTGCCTGTAACTGCCTGTGATCAATTAATTACAGTGGTGGCCAAAATTGTGGAAACCTTTTGGGAAAAGTGTACAGTAGAAATGCTACCTTTGGTTAAGTTTCCACCAATTTTTCTTCTAATTTCTTTATAACTGTAGCCTTCTTCACTTAATAATACTATTTTACATCACTTTCTGGGCAACCAGTCAACTCTTTGCACTATTACTTTAATTTTATTACGTTTTACAAGCTCACTAAATGAAAGAACAAAAAAAACCCCCAACCAACTTGATAGCGATCACATAACACACTGACAAATGTCCTCCTCTCAGCTTCAATACATGACATCAATAACTGAATCCTACTGTGATCTGATTGGCTCATTACCAAAACAAGATGACATCTGATTGGCTGTTTAAACACTCATGCTCACTGGCTACAATCAGATGAAGGAAAGCTACCTGATATCAACCTAAGCAAGTTGTGCTTCCTTTTTCTGGTTATTTGGCTATAACTTTTCATAGAATATACAGTACAGATAATTGAACAAACTATGTTGCGTTACATTCTTAATTAAATTATCTTTCCATTGATATATAATTTTATGGTACTACTCCAAAAAGAAGTGGTGTTATTAGCCATCAAACCTCAAAAATACACTTTTGCCAAAAGGTTTCCACAATTTTGGCCACTACTGTATAAGCACCACCACAATCGGACCAGCTAGCCATCTTCCAGGTTATCCGCTGTGTTCCAAAGACATTACTTTAATGGGAAGTAGGAGTCAGTATTTGAATCTAATCTCTGGATAAATATCTTTACCTACTAGTTAAAACTACACCAATCCTAGTGGATTGACCCATCTAATACTGGCAGACAACTACAAATCTTCTTGTGAAATAGTAGTCTAAAGAAACTGAACGTCTATGGTTTCTTCAGTGATGCCCTCTTAACCTTAAGAGTCAGATCAAACTAGATCAATACTAAGGCAAAGGATCTTAGATATAGAAAGTCAGACAGAAAATGCTGCTTTCTCTCATTATATAATTGCAAATAGCCAAATTTAATGCTGAAATCATTTTCATGTTTTTTTTTATCATATCACAGTTCCCCAATTCAGGGGAATTCAGAATCTATAGCAGTGATGGCAAACCTTTTAGAGATCAAGTGCCCAAACTGCAACCCCAAACCCACTTATGTATCGTCGGGTGCTGGGTGGGCATGGCCCATTGGGTGGGCATGGCCCATTGGGTGGACGTGGCTTCGGTGGTAATGGCAGACTGGGTGGGGCTAAAAGGTTCAATCAATCAATTCCAACTTTGCAAGATCTTTTTTTTCCGCGAGAAGTTGAAATTGATTGATTGATTGAACCTCTTTTTTTTTGCACATGGCAGTGGAGGCCTAAAGTGAAAAGGTTTTATAAAACCCAGCTGAAGGCCTAGAACTGGGGCGTCGGTGCGCATGCCCACAGAGAGGGCTCTGCGTACCACCTGTGCCATAGGTTCGCCACCATGGATCTATAGCTTGATTTAATGCTGTCCCCACAACTGTCCTAAGAGGGAAATGCAAAAAAAAACCAACAAAAAAACCCAATATGAAACCCTATATTGCCCCTGTGATATGAGTGCCATAGAAACCATGTTCTTCGTTATTGCCAGTTCTATAGAGATTTTCACCACTAACTGATTACTCCTTTTTTATTTAAATTTCCAGGGCACTCTGATGATTTTTATTTGCACTACCTGTCGAATATTTAAGGTGATTTTTTTTTTCTAAAATAACAAAAAATTGCTACATTATTTGTAAGCTTTGCTCACAAATGACTACCAATAGTTCTTGTTGTTAGGGGATAGTTTTATGCTGTTCACTTTATTGAATGAACTTTTATTAGTCAGTGACTGAACACATAGCAATAGCATTTAGACTTATATACTGCTTCATAATGCTTTACAGGCCTCTCTAAGCGGTTTACAGAGTCATCATATGGCCCCCAACAATCTGGGTCCTCATTTTACCGACCTCAGAAGGATGGAAGGCTGAGTTAACCTCAACCTGGTCAGGATTGAAGTCCTTTCTAATAAAATGTGTATAAAATCTTTGCAGCCATTAACATATAATAAATCTCCACTTTTATTATTAAATACAATCAGATAATACTGAATTAGATAAGGTATGAACACTGTCAGTCCAATCAGGTGAAAGCAATGAGCCTACAGTGGCCTTGAATCTGTTCTCTGAAGAAACCTTTCAAAACACGCCTTCTTATCAAGTCTCTATGGCCAAATAACACCTGCTACTCTGGCTGTTCCTGCTATAGGATCTGTTTTCGGCTGGGTGGATTAAATGTCATTTGCAAGATGTTCCACTGTGGGTGACAACACCTTTGCATGATATTCAAGACTGTAGAACAGCCTTTCATGCAGAGCTGTTTATGTCTGTCTCCCAATCTATATAAATAAAAATGTAAATGTTCGTTTGTTCAAAATCTTAAATCTCTGAAAGTTCTTCACCGATTGCTTTGAAATTTTGACACAACGTTGCATTTGAATACGCGCGTGTTTTATATACCTACTATTATATAGATGTCACACCTGTGACAGGTAAAAACCTGCTTTTTTGAAAAACAGGACCATCTGTTGGACGTAAAAGCAATTTTACGTAAACAAAAACATATTACAAACGTGCGCTTTCTCTTTTCTTTCTTTTCCATTTAACCAGACTGAGCCACAGCAACGTGTGGCTGTGTACAGCTAGTTTTTTAATAATTTCATATTGCCATAGGAAGGCATTACTTTTCATCGAGGCTGTGATCCAGGTGTCATTTTGCTCCTACCAAATATAAATATTAACTATCAATATTTCTAAAATGTCACTAGTGTACATTGATCTTTTTTTCAACCAGGGAAAATTAGATGAAGGCTTTGCGATGAAGGGAGGAAAAAGAGATTTTCTAATAGAACTTTTTCTGAGATCTCCTGCCTACTATTGTGACTGTTATTTTATATAATCAAAATATATTCTCATTTCCTTCTCTCTATCCATGTGTGTATCTTATACTGAAATTCCCCACTAAGGTGCTCACATGGATGGAAAGGAAAAAGTATAAGGTAGGCATTTGTGAGCACATGATGAGAGAAAGGGAAAACCACCTGCATTTTCTAAATATTTATCAGTGCGACAGTAACACAGTATCTTTAATCTAATATTATGTTGATATTTGATTGGAGAGTACTTGGATATATACATATTAAAATGGCACAAGATAAGAAAGGCTGTTTTAGGTTTTCCTAAAACTTGTCAAATATTGTAAACTGAGGGGATTCAGATGCCTGCCCAGATTTCCCAGGAAAAAGGACTTAGGATCAAAGTAGAAAACTCAATGAAAACAGCTACTCATGTTCTAATTGTAGTGAAAAGGGCACTGTTCTAATTATTAGGAAAGAGCCTGTATAATGCTATCATGGGATTCCATGATATAACCACAGAAAGTATATTATAGGCACTGGAACCAAAGTATTATGAAGCTGAGAAAGATAATATGCTGAAAAAAGTTGGATCTCTTTCCCTAAATGAAAATTATGCCAAACTAGGAATGTTTTCATTCATAAAAAGGATAATTATAGGGTAAAAGAGAAGCTTTTATATGTTGGCATGGTGTATCCTTAATAAGCAGATAATTTTCCCCCACAGTGTTAGAGGTTTGGATTTTCCAGGAATACACAAAATCAACTTTGTATGTACTCTACAAAGACATTTGGAGCAAGGTTTATTATAAAAAAAGAAACAAGGGGGAAATAAAGGGGGGGGGGAGGAGAAAAAGAGAAGGGTGTTGAAATATTTGGAGCCACCATGTTTTTAAGTGGTGACAATGCTGTAACCGGAAGATTGTTTCCATTCATAGCTGGAATGAAAGTCAGATGGTTCAAATGGTTATTATTTGATTGGTTTATTCATGGCTTCTCTGGATGCAGCTTTCAAACTGTATGAGCATCAGTGTCCATAAGGAAAAATTTCCAAAACTGAATGTAATGCTATATTCTAAGACAATTAACCGCAGAAGGAAACAGTGGACTTCCAGGAAGGAAAATTAAGATTAAGCATGAAGAGAAACTTTGTTGATAAAAAGCTTGGCCAGAGCAACCTTAACAGGGGAAGTTGTGAAGATGGAACACATCTGCAAAAGAATCTTTAGATAAGGGTGGAGACTGCATTCCTTTAAGGGTAATATTTCAAGGACATTTGCTAGTGACGAACCTTGCAAAATTCTTTTTCCTTTCTTTAAGATGGTGATCATCATACCCTCTTTTCCATTTCCTTTCTTCAGATAACTTTTATGAAAGATGATTAAGAATTATCTAAAGTTAAGATAATTAATTTGCAATTCATTTTCCTAACTCTATTTTCTATGGCTGACTAGGACCCACTTCTGCCATTATCTTCATAAATTAGTTACCTATTAGGTGATACAACTGTGTGAAGAATCTCCTATGTACATTGTATGGGGAAATATACAATGTACATAGTATGTACATAATGAGTGGGTTTATGGAGCAAATATCATGAGCTCTTTTTTTAACTATATATTCACTGAACTGGGAATTAACTGAAAAGCTTCATAGCATATTTGCTCTTTTAAGGAGTTTACAGCAAGAATCAAATTAAAGATAATTTACTAAACAATGCAGGGAGGAAAAAAAATCACAAGAAAAACACTTCAATTCTTAACCCCCCCCTTTCCCGAATAAATGCTACCAAATGTTCTCCCAATGAAAGAAAAAATAAAAATTGACATCCACTATTTTAAGGTTGTCTCTGCACTAATCAAATGACATTTTCTGATAACTACTAAGATCATAAATGGAATGAGTGGGATCAAAAGTTTCAAAATTCTTAATTTATTAGAAGAAGAGAGGGTAAGAGAGCATCTACTCTTAAAAGAATTAAAATACTCTTACTGGTATCTAAGCAAACCACCTGGGAAAAAAAACCCATTAATGAAGGATCCCATGCAAAAAATTCTACAGTAGCTTCAAAGTACTTCTGGGGGTATAGGGAATAGAGATGATAATGGAGTACTCAGAGTATAAAACCTCAGTACATATATAGATGTTTTTAAAACTCTTTGAATTGGTGCATTTAGTTTCACAATTATATTAATCAAAAATTGCATGCAAGTATTTATTAGGGTTTTGGCAGCAAAAACTTATTTTCCTGTAAAAATAGAGTAACACTCTTCATACTCTGAAAAATATTGGGAAGAAGTGCTTCAGGACTTGTGCAAGCACAGCATTTCTGTTATTCATTAAAGCAACCTGTCTTTTTATGATCTTACATGTGAAAAATAGTTGTGGCTGCTTTAAGAGTCATATTAGCTTCAGTGAGTCAACTCCTTAAAGCAAGCAATGGCTTTTTAAAGGTTTTTCAGAGCTTGTATGAGGCTCTTCAAAGAGTATAAGACTCATCTTGAAGCTGACTGGACATGAGGTAGCAATGACTACTTTCAGTGTACACTGCATCTTACTTGCAATCTATCCTGCATTCAACAAAACAAAACAGAGAGACAAGGATTTATAATCTTCTTCAGAAGGCATTTTGAGGATAAAAATCACTTGTCTTTATGCCAACTGCCATACATTTTGAGAAAGATCGCACTGATGTGTCTCATTTGGTGCAATTACCTAAGAACACTTTTCATTTGTGAGGTCTGAGATTGTAAGAAAGATGATTGTGACTGCCTAGCTTATTGTATGTTGTCTTGATCCCAGCCTGTCTTATGTTAGCTGGGTAGATTCAGAAAAAAATTGACTATATAGTTACATCATTCACTGATATTCCCAGCCTTAAATAAAACTATGGAATGTCTACAACTGAAGAAACATCCCTAGATCTAGACAATCAATTCTTACACTTGATCTTAGTCGAAAGGTCAAGAAGTCACACAGATATAGTCAACTATTGTCCAAATAGAAATATCCCTAGTCAAACCTGATTCAGCTGCACATGTTCTTGAAGGAGACCTATTATCTCAGTCGAGATTGTAGCCAGTCATGTTCATCCTGACACATAACCACTTGTTGGACAGAGACAAAAGGAATATGGCTCAATTGATCCTTTTTTTAATCTCTTGGTAACTTTTGGTACTATTGACCATAATATATTCCTGGCCCACCTTTGTGAGTTTGAATTGGGGACATTGTGTTACAGTGATTCTGCTTCAATTGACAGGCAGCCTCAGAGATTAGCACCAAATGATTGTGTTCTGGTCCTTGGTGCTATGTTGTATGGAGAGGTTAATAGTTTCATATATTGTATAAAAACAGGACATCACATGTGTTATGTTGACAGCAGAGTTGGACCAGAAGACAGATTAAGTGCCATTACATAGGGAAATGGGGAGATAGGAAATATTTATTAGATTTATTTCCTGTTTCCATGCAAAATACTACTTAGTAGGTAACTGTTCCTTGATCTAACTTTTGACTGACCAGAACTATCTATGTCTACTTGGCTTAAAGTTCAATTTATCAGCAATCTTGTGAATCCTAGGTCTCAATTCATCTGACCCTTGAGTTTCAAACTCATTTAGAGCAAATAGGTATTTCATAAACATGTTCCATACTGGTTAATATCAAGCTTCTTGTGCTTTCCTCAACCCTTTGAAGAAGAAAGTTGTCAGTAAGGCAAGTTAGGAATTTCCTATTTAGCAGAGTTTATCTCTCACAGATGGTAAAGTAATTAAAGTCGCCCATCAGTGATACATCATGTTCTTTGAAAGATCTTCAGTTTACTTTTGGAAAATATTGTTCACATTTATTCCATGGTTGAGCAAACAATAGTTTGCATTCCCTCCTTTACTAGTTTTTGTTATTGTGAACCACCCAGTGCTTGTATGGGCAGCCATACAAAACTTAAACTGACTTGGATACTCTCTACAGCATCACTAAGTTTGTTCCTTTGGATTTTTGAGCTGGCGTGGAGAGTTTTAGTGAGGAGTATATCTTCTTTTCCCCTCCTGTTACTTCTGCTTCTTTTGAACAAAATGAATTCTTCAATTAATATTCTCTATTCACAGGAGCTACTCCACCAAGTTTCTCACATCTTATGAAAGAATATTTCCCTTTCTCTATTAAGAGTCCAAACTCAACTTGTATTTGTCTCATAATCTGAGCATTATAGCATGGACAACAAAGGCCACAAACTATATAAGGCACATTTTTTACTTTTTCACTGAGTAGTTAATAGGCCCCATTACTGTAATACCTTTCTTCTTTATATAGTATAGAAAACCAGAGCACTTGCTATGATCAACCTACATTTCCTTCTACTAATAATAGCTGCATAGAAAATAGCCTTTTTTCATTGAAGACCAAACTTTCTACCAGGATTACATCGGGAGACTGAATTTAAAAAGTGTGTTAAAATATTTATTATTACGGATTTTCAGAAGCTGGCTTATGTATTCTTTTTATTTATACTTGTTAATCATTCTTTTAGATATCATAGCTATTCAGGTACTATACTTTAGTAGTGATCTTAAATTGAGTTATAGTGAGTTATATTATTCATGCTTATAATAATAAATACTGTATTATTTTGTATCCTACCAAGTTATAGGCATGTGACAAATAAAACTACTACTATTTTAATTGCCTATCATCAGCTGGTAGAGGTGAATCAAAGCAGTTATCTATGGGGCCCAGCAATCCATTTTTGGCTGCTCATACCTTAAATTATTTTTCCTCTCTCTCATTAGGGTACATGTGAAAGAGAGGGAAAGATGTTCTACCATCTTTCACATGCTGAGTTCATTTTGGAGAGAGATGTGAGTGGTCACCATAGTACTCAAGTTGTACTTGAGTTACAACCGTCATGAAGTCTATCCATCATGATTATAACTCACAATGGTAATAAATGCAGCCCAATTACAGAGTGACCAAAATATGGTCACGAGACCAACCAGCAGAATTTTGAATCTGGATTGTAAGTTCCCCTCAGGTAGGTCTACTGGAATTCTGAACAGTCACTAGGGGACCAGTCATAAATTGAGGACTATATCCCGTAAGCCATATTGAAATCTATGATTTGGGTGGCTGAAACTATGAGTGGCTTCCAAGTCAAAGAATTTTATTCTCAGTACCATATTTCATTTTCAAGAACTCTGTGAGTGCTGCAGGTAAGGTGATTTCTATACAGAAGATAGGTGCTGGAGAACTGGCTAAAGGCAGCCCTCATTGTAATAGAAGAAATGGATCTCTTGCTATTTGCCAGAGTTTGGCCTCTCTCCTGAGAATACAGCTCCTAGCTGTTTTCCTCTGAATCAACACTTGTGAGAAATGTTGCATTCTAGTTACTAAGAAGATATTCAATTATACAATACAAATGACATTTGTATTTATACGTGATAACTCTTGAAAATGCAATGAATGAAAGTGGGAAGGGGTGCTTAAAGCCACAGCTACATCAAGTCTATGAATATTTCCAATAACTGCATTCCAGAAGTATTTTTGGAACCACGAAAGTTATGTTGTTGTTGTTTTAATGAAGGCCACATTCTGAGGATATGCCACCATATGTCACATTCGTTTTTGTCCCGGAAAAGAAAAGGAAAGTATGCTAGGTTTTTAAGTGTTTTGGAAAAGTGTATTCACACAGCTGACATTATTGTTCAAATGGCTAAGGAATTCTTGATCTTTAACACATCCAGAATGAGATGGACTACACTTCATGGGGCAGATATTTCACAATGAAAAACTGGAGTGTGGGGGAGCATTAATTGTTTTACTAACCTTTTTGGTAACTCTAAATTTGTAATCTCTGCTTGTAAAAAGTATGTATGCAAGAAGCATAACACAGAGGGAGGTTGGGGTGGGGTGCGGTGAGGAAGAAAAAAATTATTAATGTGTCACTGAAGTAGGAAACTTTATGACTGACAAATGATTTGAGTTCAAGTTTCCATCATTCTCACCACATGAATTCTTAGGACAGATAGATTACTTTTTAGTAGCAACACAGATAGATTACTTTTTAGTAGCAAAAGAAAGTTAAGTAAAGTAAAAGTACAGGTAGAGTAAAGGCAAAGTAAGGTAAAGTAAAGTTAAAGTAGTAAAGACTAAAGTAAAGTAAGGAAAAGGAAAAGGTAAAAATAGCACACAAACAGATGATACTAAAAAGATACAGGGCTGAACTAACAGAACTGATTACACTACTTCAGACTATAAGTTATATAACGAGGTAGCAAGCAACAAAATTCCCTACAAATATAAACATAATGTCGAAGCGAAAACAACATGAAAATGATGCACAAACAGCCTTTCAAACATTTTCTATCATATTTGTGAACAAAGAAATTGGGGAAATTATATTAACTTAATTTGTTTTTGCTATGTGTTTTAGCAACCAGATTGCACTTAGTATATTGGGGTGAAACACAATGGCTGACTCCCATCTTTTTAAGTATCAAGGATACTTTTTATTGTAATCTAGAGGTTAGGATTTAAAATAAACCCAAGAGTTCCTAATGTGAGTTTTCTATTACCAAAGCCAGGGATCAAATGAAACCATAAATTAATTTTGGGTGAACGGCCACATAAGAAAAGCAGTCACACTATTCTCTAAAATATGCATAAGTGCATTGGTTTTAAATTTTAAACAATAGGTATTTCTGCTTTGTATATATTTGAGGGAAATCCAATGCTTTTATGAGAGATTTGGACACAGTTTTTCATTGGAGATACCAAAAACGTGAGACGCTGACAGAGGTAAAATACATCTCAGTAGGTGGCAGCACCTGTATGAACTTTTCTAGGTTTAGAAGGGAAGCTAGGTTAGACCTGCTTTATATCTATTTATTTTACAATATTTGCAAACCTCCCAACCAACTAAGAATCTGGGAGGTAAACAACAAACCATGGATAAAACACCATCAGAATTGTAAAAATCATGACGTTCACACATATAAAAGGTGGGCACCTACAAATAATTTGGTCTAAAGGTATATAGAAATAATAGTTTTTTCACTACTTTGCAAAAGGCAAGGAGATAGGGAAAGCCAGTTCCATCACCTAGAGGCTACAATGGAAAATGGTTTGCTGTCTGGATCACTCTCCACATACTTCTCATTGGGAGGGATCTTTGGAGATTAACACCTGAAATCTCTAGGAAATAGTAGGACTATCAACTAGACTGGGGAGTTGGAAACACATCCCAGAAAAGTCCATACAGTTGCCAGGGGAATTACCTGATTGTGTCCACATGATTGTTGTCAAGCTCAGGCTGAAGGATACTTTGACCATGAGCATTGACTTAGCATCTCAGTCAGTTAAGATATCAGGTTAAAGATAACATAAAATAAGATCAAGAGGGGCAGAAAATGAATAAATCACTATCACTGGAAAAGGGCATTCAATTGAATACTGTATATTGAGTTAAGAGTGCAGAGTAAAAATAATTATTTATTGTTTCAATCTCCCACTTAAGTTGGTAAAGATTCCACATATGGCTTCAAAAATGTACAGTAGCTGGGGTCCAACTGAAAATCTCAACCTTTGCTCTTTGTTTTTTTTCCCCCCTCAGGTTATAAATGAAAAGAGAGGGACAGATCAACAGATGAATGATATAATTCAACGTATCTCCTAAACTAATTACAAAATACCAACTCGAAGCATGGCGGAGCACACTGATAAACTTATCAGCATGGAAGCAAATAAACTCAAACACTCACAGAGTTACCAGGAAACTACATCAGTGGGGATTAAAAGAATGCAAAAGCGATTCCTTCAGAAAGATGGAAGTTGCAATGTTTACTTCAAACATATCTTCGGGGAGTGGGAAAGCTATGTGACTGATATTTTCACCACCCTAGTAGATATCAAGTGGCGCCATATGTTTGTGATCTTTTCCTTATCTTACATCCTATCCTGGTTATTGTTTGGCTTAGTTTTTTGGCTCATTGCACTCCAGCATGGAGACTTATTGCCAGAAGAAGAAGTCACCCCCTGTGTGGACAATGTCAATAGTTTCACAGGGGCATTCTTATTCTCTCTGGAAACCCAAACCACCATAGGCTATGGATCTCGCTGTGTGACCGAAGAGTGTTCTGCAGCAATCCTGACAGTTGTTCTACAATCTGTGTTAGGCTGCATCATTGACACGTTCATTATTGGAGCTGCCTTAGCAAAAATGGCCACTGCCCGAAAGCGAGCTCAGACTATCCGCTTTAGCTACTATGCAACAGTTGGCTTACGAGATGGTAAACTCTGTCTGATGTGGCGGATAGGTGATTTTCGACCTAATCATATGATAGAGGGTACCGTAAGAGCCCAGCTCTTAAGGTATGTGGAAGACAGGGTGGGCAGGATGATATTGGAGTACAAAGACTTAAAATTGCTAAATGATCAGATCATTCTTGCTACCCCAGTGACCATTGTCCATGAAATTAACCAGGATAGTCCACTGTATGATCTTGACAGGAAAACTCTGGCTAAGGACAATTTTGAGATCCTGGTTACGTTTGTTTATACTGGAGATTCAACAGGAACATCACATCAGTCAAGGAGTTCCTATGTGCCTAGAGAAATCCTTTGGGGACACAGATTCAACGATGTGTTGCAGCTGAAGAAAAAATACTACAAAGTCAACTGCCTGCAATTTGAAGAAACCACTGAGGTTTATGCTCCTTATTGTAGTGCCAAGCATTTGAATAAAAAGGAACAAGAATACACAAGTTGTGATAAGACAACAAATGGAGAACCAGAAATCTCCTCCTCCTCCTCCTCTTCCTCCTCCTCTTCTTCCTGCTCCTCGGGAATCAGAATCAGATCATTTAGTGCTGATGCTTTAATTATTCATTCTGAAGTTTCTGGAGAGTCAGTCAAAATTTCCAGTCCCGTAAATACAATGGAGCTGCCATATGACAGAGCTCTGGCAACATTAAGCAGAATTTCAATGGAATCCCAGATTTAGCAATCAATGATTTTTGCAGAACTATATAACTAACTATAACAGCTATCAAGTTCACTTAAATACTAGTGGTCCTGATCCTCAAATGAAAGAAGAGATTTACTGACAAAATGTTAAGATTGCACTCTGACATTCCTTTTAATACATAACTAGTTGTTAACAGTTATCTTTTTCACAAATTATTAAATTCTGCATAGTGACACTGAAAGTTGTTTATTGAAAATTCAAACTTATCACTGAATTCACAAAGAGATAATTATTTGAAAAATTAATCACATATTATTCTACAATTTAGACATCTTTTGGAATTGATCTAGGTTTATATAATTTTGGAGATTGACAAGATGGTTATTTGTATCTTGTAGCAAAATTAATCCTAACCTTTGTTTCTTTGTAAATTGTTAGACTTTTCTTCAATGTATGCATTTTCTTTTCTTGTTTAAAATTACAGATTAAAAAAATGACTTTTTTGGAAATGAAAATACTAAGGACACGTGTAAACCATGAGGAGAAAATACTGATTTCACAGAAAAATGAAAAACAAGTAATTAATTTTGCCAAAAGCACCTTATATATATTGCACTTTACATTAATAACTTAACTGTTACTGATTTGATATGGGATATAAGGTCAAATGTAATCAAGTCTACATTTGTAGTATTTTCAAACAGCAGTTTTTAAGTCGTTCAATATTTCTGTAGAAAATATTAAAAATTGGTTCTGCCTATCTGAATTTTATATGGTACATTAATGCTAAGCATGATTTTTAAAATTAATATATAAACATTTTCTCCTCAGTAGTTGAGACCATCTATTATTTTACTTTTTATTTTCAAGTACTTAACTAGATCAGGGCATTTTGTTTTCTTTTTCTATTTTGCAACCTCAACAAATGATCTATAAACCAGACCAACCAGTTCCTTTAAGTATAGGTTGATGACTCTTAATTTCCATTACAAGCATCCTTAAACTTGCTCTTGAAAACCTGGCTTGTGACAAGCCCTCATTGGCTAACCAGTTTGCTGAGGAACTAAAACATACTTACTTAGCTACAACTGTGTATTTTTCAATTAGTAGGTCACAGATTTTTCTGGGCAAACATCAGATGTGGTGTTGGAGACACATGAGAATAATTGTTTATGACTACCCTTCCCTTAAAAGTGTTTAAATGTGGGTGGAAAACTGAAAATGTGGGCCACTGATATCCTTTGCAGTAGTTATGGATTTTGTTCTCTTTTAACTGAAAGTAGCAGCTATTGTAAAATGAGAAAAAAAAACCAGCACTAATTTATTCTTAGATCAGTTTCACTGAACTTATTGATGCAATAGAGCTTTTGAATAAAATAGACATATTAAGGGTTGGTTGTACCTATTTTATTACCTCTTAGAAAAAAACCCAAAAAAACAACCCCTTGAAACATTATTAATCTATAATAAGCCAGCATGATCTCAGGGGATTGTATAAAAATGGGACTTGGGGGATATACAGTAAGTGGTTCATGGTTTGCCTTTACCTGATATAAACAGAGGGAAAATATAGTATGTACACAATGTCTAAAAAAATACTTGGGAAGAGCAGTAATTAATAGAAAAATCTAAATTAAGTGGTGTCTTTATTGTCCTTACATAAAGAGCTTCATGCTTCTTTAATGTAGAAAAATACCCAAACCAACATCACATTTCAAGGCGGAGTTGGGAAAGATAAAGGTAAAAGAATCATTTAGGTGAGATGAATGATGTAGAAATGGAATGAATGAATGAATGAATGAATGAATGAATAGCTGCTATGCCACTAGCTGTGCAAGCGATCCCCAAGATTCTGCAAGATATCAAGATACTTAGAATATTTTAGATTGAAAGTATAACTTTTTATAATTATATCATTCTTTAAGGGGGGGAAAGAGTCATAAGACCATTTGTTTTTACTATAGTAGATTGACATTGTCAGTCCTGTGGAAACCGTTGAAGGTGTTCAGTAACCCAAATGGAAAACTAACCAGTTTGGTAAATGCCAGACCACATAAAGAACTGGTATATGTGAAAGTGCTCCTGGGAAGAATGCTCTCTGAAATGAAGTTGAATCCATATGGAGGTTTCAAAATCCTACAATGCCTCTTCCAAATCACAGATCAGGTTCCACTTCTAGAGATGAAATATCATATCGTATCAGATGGACAGCTCCTGAGCAAAGTTCTGGAAAGGATATGAAAGCAGGGAAAAACAGACTCCAATGCCATCAGGATTTCACATATTGTCCTCAGTCTTATAATGCTGATGTAAAACTAAATCTGTGGTCGATATTTTGGGAGCCAGCTTTGCTTTCAGCTTCAAGTGGTTTACTATAAGTAGAAGTGTCGGGTATTTGAGCAGGGATCCTTGCATAAGGGAAGCAGTTCTGCTTCCATTCTTGCCTGGGGAGTTGAGTTGGACACAAGCCAGCTCAAGTCAGCTGCCTGCCTCAATACTGTTTACATCCTTTTTCTGTCTGTACTTGGGTCTCCACAATAGTGGTATAGTTAGAAGGACGTCAATAACTGAAAGTATATAAACAGGCAGTAATACTGCTCTTTAGTTCTGATGGTTCCCAGATTCAAAACAACAACATCATCAACAACAAAAACCCAGTGGGAACTTAAACTATGCTGGTAAAGTAATTTTCATTTTGGAAAGATATGCCAGATCAGAGGAAAAAGTCCAGTGTGCATCACCAGGAGCTGTTACTATCTCATTCTGGGTCCAAGCTTATTATCTTTCACAGAGGAGAAAGCACATGATATGGTAACTGATATCAAAACAGTTAGGCCTGTCAACTCTTTTCTCAAATGTTTGAAACTCAAAAGTTCTTGAGAATTTTTTAACGTATTTCCCCAAGAAATGCTAGCAAGGAGATACTTATCATCCCCAAATACAGCCCATATTATTTAAAAATATCTGGATATTTGGATTAAAACCTTTCCCCCCAAAAGCTGATACTGACTGAGCATTTCAGAATCCACAGGCTACATTGAAAACTGAGCTTCCTCCAACATTTATAGATCCTTTCTGCAAAGGGACTCTGACTCCTTGAAGACCCAAATTAACTTTCTTCTTCCAAATAAACCTGGATGTCACCTTCTTAACAAAAATGAGATCCAGGGATAAAGCTTCACTCGCACCCCCATTCAACCCTGTAGTTTTAAGTATATTGCAAGAGGTTCAGAGCTGTGCATCACTAATGTAGCTGTGTTTTCATTCTAGTTCATTTGCCATCTTACCTAGGTCTTGGTTTTCATCCTGGAACTCTTCCAAAGGGATGGAATGCAAGCAAATAGCCAAATGCCCTCACTGAACCCCATTCTCTTGCAGTCTCCTGCAGGTGGAATATTTGGGGTCATCAGGCTGCCACCTTGTGGCTTAAACAAATAGAGGTTTTAATGGGTGAGGAACTGTTAGCATGTCATGCGTAAGGAAGCATTGCTGGGAAGCGCTTGCAAGTGGAAAAAATGCCTCACCGCATTTCTTGCTTCTTATTTTGCCGAATATTACACATACTGGAAATGCCATTTAAACAACAACAACAGAAGCTTTGGTCACATGATATGAAAAAGATGTCGAGACTCTGAAAGAGTGCAGAGAGAAAGCAACAAAGATGATTAGGGGGCTGGAGGCTAAAACATGATGAACGGTTACAGGAACTGGGTATGTCTAGTCTTAATAAAGAGAAAGACTAGTGGTGACATGATAATAGTCTTCCAGTATTTGAGGGACTGTCAACCTCTTCTCCAAAGCAACTTATGAAGGAGAGATCCAATTTAGAACTAAGGAGAGATTTCCTGACAGTGAGAACAATTAACCAGTGGAACGGCTTGCCTCCAGAAGTTGTAAGTGCTCCATCACTGGAGCTTTTTAAGAAGAGACTGGACAGACATTTGCCCGGAATGGTCAGCACTAGATTAGAAGACCTCCAAGGTGCCTTCCAACTCTTCCTGCTCTCCTAAATTATGAGAACCTGATTGTCCTAATCCAAATTCCCTTTGAAAGGCTCACCCAGAATTATGTAGCTATTATAATTTATTATAACCTACTGGTTTTTATGTTGAGCAGAGAAAAAACATCTCTTTGCTCAACATATATTTGTTCTTTGGCCACTCCATATTCCTTATATACTTAACTGCCTGGTCAGCTATATTGCTTTTCAGTCCCTACATCCATTTCTTTCATTGAATGTTTAATTTAAATTAGTGAATCAATGTCAGAACAGATAGTTGTTCACCTTAATTTTACTTGTACCCTTTAGACTTGGTCCATCTGGTACCTCATCTTAAGTCCCCGAAAGGAAACACTTAACTTGCAAAAGCAGGAAGCGCCAAGTAGGCAGCAAAAGGCTTACACTGGAGATGGCAGAGTCTCATGAGACATCTCCTGCTGATAACCTAGCACGGGACCAAATAACCTGTTGTTTTCCAGTTATATTATAGTGTAACTTCCGTAATCCCTTGCCATTGCCTACCATGCCTGGGACAGAAGGAAGGGGAAATCCAAAACATATGGAAAACATGAATTTGCTTAGCTTCAAATACGTGAGAACCGTTGTCAGGGGTGGAAATATGCTGCTGCTGATATACCATGTGGGTTTATATCCATCTCAGAAAGCATGGCCATGACCCCAACCCCATTTTTAGCCAGGGTTCACGAGAGAGGATATTTAATTCTGAAAAGGGTTGAAATAATGGGAAAGTTTCTGAGTGGGATCCTCCCAGTTTGTCTTAACTCTGCTGTCTGCTAACTCATTAATACAGTGAGCGTTTTCCTCTTACAGTATGAGGAAGAGGGAAGAGTATGAGCAAGAGGACGAGGGCCTTGGGCAGTGGAAGGAAGGAAGAGAACAGCAGAGTGACCAACGTTCAGGGTAAAGCCTAAACTTCTCACTTGGTTCACTGGAAGGCCCCCACCTCCATGTCTCTTAAGTTGCTGAATTTCACATAGTTATTTGTATGAATGTTGAAATCAGTCCAATGTTTTAGCTGACAGGTAGCAAGCACCTCAACAGTCTCATTTGTATAAGCCCAGAATGATACAGAGGTCAGCAGACTCTGCTCCAAACAGGATTCCAATTATCTGCTTAAATCCGTTTTTCTGTTCTCCTAAACAACCCTTATAAAATCCCATTCATTCTCCTCTCTATCTCCAGGTGTTGCTTTAAGTGGATTTTTTTTCCTTCATTAAGAGGCAGATGGCAGATGGATTCATAGATTCATTCAAACTATGAATCAATTTGTTTAGTTTTGTTTTAGGGTGAAGCATGAACCTATCTACTGGAAATAATATGCTTAATTGTCCTACATTGTCAAATAACTGCTTTTTGAGATAAATCACCATCACCATCACCATCAATAGCCTTAAATTCTGGCAGTGTATAGATGTGATAAACAAACAAAAATGCACATAGAGTACTAGGCTTTACTAAATAGTGATGAAGATATCAAATCTTGAATCCTAATTGCGTATCTTCACCACTGTTTTTATGTGTGTGTGTGTGTGTGTATGTATGTATGTATGTGTGTGTGTATGTATATGTATATGTGTGTGTATATATATATATACACACACACATACATACACACACACACCTACTTACAGAAGCATGCATGGTGACGGTATTGTTTATTTGGCTAAAGCTAAATGCACAACAAAATTAACACCAGTTACCCTCTACAAGGAACATTCCGAAGACAGCAGCTGTCTATGTTGTGGCACAACATAACTCCACCAAGGGGATATCCATTTCAAGAAACTAAATGCTACCAAGCCATTTACGTTTGCACATACTCGGTGTGTGGTTGAAGAAATGTTTTAGTATTTGGGGGGCAATTATCTGAAAAAAAATCACATGATTTTTCATGAAGTGATACGCACAACAAACTCAGAGGTAAACTCTTCCTTTATTATTAATACATAGCAGTGTTTTTCAATCTTGGCAACTTCCATTTTTTTTTTATTCCCCAACCAGAATTCAAATGCTGAGGGATTTGGGGAATTGAAATCCACACATCTTAAAATTTGAGTTTGAAAAACACCAATATTTGACATCACCACAGAAAAAAAAATAATAATGACATTGATTGTGACTAAAATATAAAGTACCGCTTCTGATGCTCACTATAGAACCTGGCCCCAGCTAAAGGGCAATAGCCGTATATGCTTATGTGCAATAAAGATATTATCAAAGATCATGGAACAGAGAAATGCTCATCTTCTATTTGGCTGCCTACCTTCTTATTGTGGCCTCCAGATGAACTACAGCTTTCAGAATTCTCTTTTGGCCTGCCAACAATATATTTTTACTCCTGGAAAATAAGTCCCTAATGATCAGGTTACATGGATCCAACACTGTTACTTTAAAACTCTGAGCATGAAAAACAAATGGCAACATACAGTAGGTAAATAGGAAAATATCAACCTTCACCAAGTCTTTCAACAGGAAACGCCCCAACAACTGAAAACTCACCCACGCAAAAATCGGAGATATATTTTCAATGAAGTAAACATGATTATTTTAACATCTAAGAGGTTTATCGACTCCCTATTATGCTTAACCATAGTTTCTTAATCCACTATCTTAGATAATGTTCTATCTAGAATGAAGAAACATAGTAACAGAACACTAATCTTTTAAAATTATTTTAACTCTAGATGAGCCTGCAGACTCAAAATAATGCTGTGCATCTTTTTCAGTGAGTCATATACTGCAGTGACTGGCATTTTTATGCAGATTCTTAACCATTTCCCTGAACACTTGGTAAAAAGGAGCTTTACCTCTCCAAATCTTTGCAATGTTTGTTGATAATAGAATATGAAGACTAGCATAGAAGATATCCAACAATCAGTAGTGACTTATAAACAGTTGATTACAAACATTGCATATATTTATGCCTGCAGAAGAAGACAGATCAGTAGCATTGAGAAAGTTTTTTCCTTCACAAGGATTGAGATTCTAGAAAGAGTGCAGAGAAGAGCAACAGCAAAGATCAGGGGACTGGAGGTTAAAACCTATAAAGAACAGTTGCTGGAATTGGGTATATCTAGTTCAGTGGTGGTGAACCTATGGCACGCGTGCCACAGGTGGCACTCAGAGCCCTCTCTGTGGGCACGTGCACCTTCGCACAAGCCCCGCCTCCCCCATCGGCCCCTCCTCACCAGCAGCCCCCCCCATGGAGCAGCGCAGCCAAGGACATGGCAGCAGGGCAGCGGGGACAAGACTCCTCCCTCGCACCCCATTGCATGCAGTTGATACTGCGGGGTGCAGGCATGGCCACCATGGCACTGCTCGGCTGCCTGGGTGATCTGCGGTGGGCCATGGAGACGGTGAATGGCCCTGTGGGTGGGTGGAGCAGGCAAGATGGGGGGCGGAGCAGGATGGCGGGATAGGGTGGGCCCGGTTTTTGGGCACTCAGTCTCTAAAAGGTTCACCATCACTGGTCCAATGAAAAGAAGGACTAGAAGTGACATGATAGCCGTGTTCCAGTATTTCAGGGTTTGCCACAAAGAAGAGGGAGTTAAGCTATTCTCCAAAGCACCCGAGGGCAGGGCAAGAAACAATGGATGGAAACTAAGCAAGGAGAGAAGCAACCTCGAACTAAGAAGAAATTTCCTGATAGTTAGAATTAATCAGTGGAACAACTTGCCTCCAGAAGTTGTGAATGCTCCAACATTGGAAGTTTTTAGGAAGAGATTGGACAACTATTTGTCAGAAATGGTATGCGGTTTCCTGCCTAAGCAGAGGGTTGGACTAGAAGACCTCCAAAGTCCCTTCCAACTCTGTTATTCTATTCTATTCTAGATTCCAAGATAGGTTAGGCTGTTACTGAATCAGTCTAATAAATACAACTTGCTACCAACAAATTACACAACCATGAGAATTTCATTCGTATAATGCCAGATACACTCTGAAATGTCAATGCTCATGCAACTAATGAGAAGCCATTCAGTTTATTATGGGCCTAAAAAATTGCTAAGAAGCCATCTGATTTTCCATAGTGGCTTTCCTCAGTGAACCATGGTCCTTTTGTGTTAATCAACTATACAATGGATATTTGAGAATAACACTGCACTGGAGTTTGCCATACACCTTCAAGGAGCAAAACATGTGATTTCTGAAAAATTTGCCAATTCCTTCAAGGCTATGTATGGGAATTGTAAAAAGACACACTAATGACCTGAGCAAGAAAATATGAAGAGTTAATTTAAAGGAAGGGAGGATGAAACACTTCAGAAAGCTGCTTTTTTAAAACTGTTGTATTGTTAGTTACATTCCTTGCTGAATGGATTTTCAATGGTTTCACTAAATGTGAGACTACAGGCAGATGTGTACAAGCAGAAGTAGCCCAGATATGTGGCAACATTTCACCCCCAATACATTTTGTTCTCTTTTAAGTAAAATAATAGACACATAATTCATAAAAAAAACTTAAGCCCCATTTCATCTTGTATTGTGATTTCCCTCCCAGGCATAGGATTTGGTGTCATTGTTGCTAAAATGCAGAGTTATCATTCAAGGGTAAATACGGTTTGCTTGATTGTACATAAAGGGACACGGACTCTGGAAAATGTAATGCCATTATTGTGACATCAGGTGTCACAAAATTTGGTACAGAGTGTACTATACACACAAAAAGCCAATGGCTAACCTTAATTCTCTTTATTGAAGCATTTCAGTCTTAAAAACAAAAAGAAAATAGAGAGGAAAAGATGGGGTATACACCAGCTTTGCATGTGCTGGGAATATGTTTTATAAGAGACCCTTTACAGAATATTTGGGTTCAGAATGTCAAGAAAACATCCCTCTTTCCTCAATAAGCTCTTCGGGAGATATTACCTGCTCCTACTACTTATAAAAAGTCCAAATCCTTCTATCAAAGAGGTAAAGTTTCTTCCCTATGAGCACAACAGAAATCTGATCAACACATGATATTCCTCCCACAAGAGACAGCTTCACAAAATACACCATTTCATTTTAAGCAGCTTTTATTTTGATAATGTGGATAATTAGGGTGAGGTTTTACCTTACACCACTCTCCCAATATTAATTTCACCAAAATGTACCAAACATCTGGGTATTCTCTCCACCTACACTCCTTTTATGAACCCTCTTAGGAGTGTAAAATCAACATCTGTGGTTTATAAGGAAGAGGATGAAAGCACTTTCACACGTGGTTGCATTTGTAAATTGCTGGCTCTTAACCCTTTTCCTTCCAGGAATTGTCAGTTTCCTTCTGTCGATTTGGGGAAGGTAAAGGGTATGTTCCCAGTATCCAGCCATTTGTTTAATCATTAACTGGGGGGAGGCAGGGTTGGCACATGGTATATATTTCCTTTCCTAAAAGTCTTACCCATAACATCTAGTAGTTCTGAATCAATAAGTTGCCATTGTCTTCAGAACAGAACATGCTTAGCATCCCCCTCAGCCATCAAACCATGTCAGCAAACAACTATCTTTCACTTTGCCTAGTCTTGCTCCTGTGCTGTTAACTATAGCTGCAAAAAAATGAAGCAGGTGACCTTTTTACTTTGCCTGTCTCTGTGCTCTGTCTTGCTTTTATGTGCCAGATATATTAATATAGCATTTTTTAAAAATAGCTGGCCACCTGGTCACTCTTTTTACTAAGCTGCATTTAAAGGCCAAGCAAGGATTCAGACCTGAATTAAATTGCAGTATTATTCAGAAAACAATACTAAAGTGTTAAGAGAAAAATATTGGTATTTAGCAAAAAATATGCATACTGGAATAAGTAGCCACAAAAAACTGGAATAAGTAGCCACAATGGAAATTGATGAGTGAACCTGGAACTGAGGATTGGAAAACTAATGTAGTTAATCCATCCCTTATTCAAACAACTGAATTTAATTCCTAAAACCCTTAGAATTACAATTACAACTAGTTCAGTTGTACTGTTCTTATATGAAAATTCACACGTTAATTTCTAAGTGTAATTAACTCTACCATCAATGCTGTGCATACTGCTGGATTTCTGCCGATACCTGTTCAAGACAGATGTGTATGAGAACATTTCTCATCAAGCTGAGTGATGCATGGGTGGATGTCAAGAGCTAGATGATATACACAACAGCATGGAATGGAGCTACTTGTCCATCCCTGCTCTGTTGCTGGGCTAAGTATCTGGGCAATAGCTAGAGCTATCCACATCTATCCCAAAGGGATAATACATGCTTTCTTTCTCTAAACATGTTGCTTAAACTTTCTATTGTTGCTTCAAGTCTCTAAGATAGGAAGAGAGAAAGGCAAGACACATTCCCCTCAACCAGGTTTTCTGCTGAAAAGTCATTTCAGACTTTTCTGCACTGCAACCTTAAGTTGCTTAACTTCTTTGGGTAATGCTAAAGTAAATTAAAAAAAACCCTTTCAAAAAATTTACCTGTTCTTCTGTTTTGGCCACATGGTGATACTATGCTTACCATTATATTTGATTGGTGGGTTTTTAAGAATATGTGGCTTCATTAACAACACTTGTATTTCACTATTCCCATCTGGGGTGTCCACTAGCAGACCAATGGAGCTTCAACATGGGCCCAGATGCTGAATTTGGTGGGGAGGGAGAGATCATGGTCTATCCTGGAAGAAAACATGCCGCCTGTAATCTTGAATGCAACTGTTCCACTATGTATTACAATACCTTGATAAGGCCACACTTGGAATACTGCATCCAGTTTTGGCCACCACGATGTAAAAAAGAAGTTGAGACTCTAGAAAGAGTACAGAGAAGAGCAACGAAGATGATTAGGGGACTGGAGGCTAAAACATATAAGGAACAGTTGCTGGAATTGGGTATGTCTAGTTTAATGAAGAGAAGGACGAGGGGGGACATGTCTAGTTTAATGAAGAGAAGGACGAGGGGGGACATGATAGTAGTGTTCCAATATCTCAGGGGCTGCCACAAATAAGAGGGAGTGAAGCTATTTTCCAAAGCGCCTGAAGGCAGGACAAGAAGCAGCGGATGGAAACTAATCAAGGAGAGAAGCAACCTAGAACTAAGGAGAAACTTAGTTAGAACAATTAACCAGTGGAACAACCTGCCTCCAGAAGCCGTGAATGCTCCAACACTGGAAGTTTTTAAGAAGAGATTGGACAGCCATTTGTCTGAATAGGGTTTCCTGCCTAAGCAGGGGGTTGGACTAGATGACCTCCAAGATCCCTTCCAATTATTATTATTATTATTATTATTATTATTATTATTATTATTATTATTATTATTATTATTATTATTATTATTATTATTATTGTTGTCGTTGTCGTTGTCGTTGTTGTTATTGTTGATTATGGTAATAATAATAATAATAATAATAATAATAATACCAGTTTCTCAACAGGTTTTTCTCAGAGGTCAGCTAAGTTTTCTTTCCAAATAGTTTACCTTTAAATTTAAAAACAACTCTTATTGCTTTAAGCAATAAGTAATAGCTACAAATTAGATAGGAAAAAAAAGTTTGGGATTACGGAATTGTTTATTAAATACACAATTTTCTTTCAGGGAAATACATTAATTTGTACACAGTAATTTGTGTAACTAGAAATTAACTCTTAAAGTATTGCTATTATATACCGTATATCATCAACATAAAAGTTATTTGTGACTGAATGGAAATTAAACAAGTTGTAAAGCAAAATCAGTGAGAAAATAGAACATATTTTAAAAATAGTATGGGTGAATGCATCATATATTCTACACTGCAAACAGATGATAAGTTATTGAGCCAATAACTAGGAGAAAACAAACCTTCACCTTTAGTAAGGGTTAACATTTCAACTGTATCTCACCCCTTCTTTCTTAGGGTAGTAATGTAACAGGAAAAGGTCGTTTTTTAAAACAAACTTTTCATGTAACATCAACTTCCTTGTGTGCTAGTCATTAAGGAAACATTTGTCTTTAAACAGATGGGTTTACTAAGCATTTAACAACAGCAAGCATTTGAAGCTGTGGTCCTGAGTTGTTTCTGGACTTGTAAATCTGTGGGGAAAACAAAGCACACACTTCTAACTTTTATGCAAGGAGGAATTTGGGTTATGGAGGATTGGCAAGAGTCAATTACAGTTCTATCCTCATGTATCTTTAACAAGATCTGGATAAATTAGGCTGCAAACCCATGATTTGTCCAAAGCCTACTGGGAAATTTCACTGTTCTAAACAAGTTGGCTGTCCCACATCTACATTTATCACTGTAGCCAGACTATTAAGTAACAGGCTACACTTTGGCTGTGCTCCTGTTGAGTTCTGGTGCCAGCAAAGTGCAAAATCTCAATGATAAATAAATTTATTTCTTTCTTTGCTCCAAATTCTTTGAGTCTGTTACGTTTATACTTAATGGTATAAAAGAAGAGAAAGAAGAAATTGATTTCCATGTATTTTCTGATAAAATTCAAATGTTAACCAGATCTTTTTCTCCCATCTATTCCTCATGACTAATCTAATGCTGCAGTAGTTCAAGTTATTTGAAGGAAATCCGGAAGCTAATCATATGATCTGTGATATTTTTGATGTGGGTTCTGTTACTTAACAACCCATCTTTTCTCTTAATCCTAGTATCAACCCAGGAAGCCTACAAATAAGCATACCCATTGCCATTGCCAGGACCTCTGCAACACCTGATTCTATGAAACTGAATGATGGTATTTTTTAACACCTCAGCTGCCCTCCAAAATACTGCATTAATGTAGGAAAACTACTTCTAATCCTTCAAAAATTTTTTTGCCAGAACAGTAGTTCATTATTATCTTTATCAGATATTTAGCCGCAGCAATTTAAAATATAAAAGAGGATGTTTACTCTGCATTTATGTTTGTGCATTTTCAAAACATAATAGCACTTCAGCCTAGCTTGTGCAATGTATAAACCAAATAGAGGAAAGTGCATGCACAGCCAATTGACCTTTCGATTTCTATGTACTATATTATTTATTTCATTAATATGGGATAACAAAAAATATATGGATGTTAGATTGTCATAGATTAGCTCTGTAAGCACACCAAGAGCCTATCTAAAGCAGAGGCGGGCCCATGAGAAACTGGGGCTGTTGTGGAGAACTGCCATGAAGGCCCTGATGAAGTGTTTCACTAGTCAGAACCTTGACACTTTCTTCTGCTTGGAAGTCTCTTTTAACAAAATTGATTAGATTTGCTGCATTCTAATTATGTCTGTCTCTCCAACTACATGATTATTTTTACTTAGGCTCTCTTAGGGTGTTTATGGTCTTCCTGTGGCATAGATAAAATTGCATTATTAGCTAAAGGAGTGATGGCAAACTTTTTGGGCTTGGCATGTCAAAAATTCAGAAGCGCCTGATTTTACTCTGCTGGCATGTCTGTCTCTCTCTCACACAGGAACACATACCAAACAAAAGAGAAACAATAGTCTATCTCCCTGGTATTTAGGTCACTCTGTACAATGGCACTTAGTGGCAGCGCTGAGGCTGGGCCTGAAGTAGAAGCCCGGTCCTTGACTTGAGCCCTAGGACTACTATTGCCACTCAAAAAGGCTGCCTTGCACTATTCCCCACGCCCTGATGTGCACCACTTCCTTTCAGACGTTCTTCTCTTTCTGTTGACAAGTCCCCGAGGCTTACCTGAGGCTGCTCCAGGTCAACGCAAGGTCTTTGTTCTTGAGGCGATTTCGAAGAATGCTCTTCCACAACCTCTGCAACCTCCGAAAAGCGTGCAAAAGCACGTCCCGTTCTCACATGATATTTGGAGGCTCATGAGACAGCATGCCTCATTCTCACGCAGCCTCTGAAAGTCATGCGAGAAGAGTATTGGTGAATGTCATCCAAAATGCCATGGGGGGGGGTCACCTTTGACACACGTATCATAGGTTTGCCATCACTAATCTAAAGAAAGGTAATGATGGCCTTTCTGTCTCTTGGAAAGCTATGGCAGGAAGGCAGAGAGCATGCCACCATTTTACAGGCAGTCCTCGACTTACAATCTTTCATTTAGTGACCAAAGTTACAACAGCACTGAAAGAACTATCTTACAACCATTTTTTACACTTATGACCATTGTACATCCGTGTCACATGATCATAATCCAAACATTTGGCAACTGACTCATATTTATGATTGCAGTGTCCCAGGGTCATGTGATCTCCTTTTGCGACCTTCTGACCAGCAAAGTCGATGGGGAAGCCAGATTCACTTAACAACTGTGTTACTAACTTAACAACTGGAGTGAATCACTTAACAAGTGTGGCAAGAAAGGTCATAAAATTGAGCTCACTTAATGACTCTCTTGCTTAGCAACAGAAATTTGGGACTCAATTGCAGTTTTAAGCCAAGGACTACCTGCACCCTCCCTATATGATTTCTGAAAACATCAGAAGGCAGCTCCTAGCAAGATTAAATAAAGCAGTTGGCCAATGCTACAATAATCCAATTAGTAATTCACAGAACAACACTATTTGTGAAAAGTATGAAAAAGTAATTAAATAGTGGGGTTTCATCTAAGTGTGGTTTCATCTAATGCTCAGTATTTTAAGCCAAATTACATACAATACATTATCCACTGAAATAACTTGTTGATTTAGGGTGCGTTTTTGGCTGTGTGCCACATTTTTCTTATGGCTCTTCCCCCCCCCCCCAAAAAAAAATATGCCAATAAGAAGATGATTTCATCTGTAACCTAAAGGTTGCTTTCAAACAAGGCTTTTATTATGCAATTGCCTTGCCTTATTCAATTTTTGGAAGCTCTGGATGATGACTTATTTTTCTAACTATCTATTTTTTCCCTCACAACTTTACGGTTTTCTTACTATAAGATATCTGATTAAGAGGGAAAGAGGAATAGCTGCAGAGCCATCTTTTGATCAATGATTCCTGAGGCATGCTGACAAGAAGGTGCTCCAAATGTCGCCAACTAATGACAAGCAAATGACAAAATCAGGCAAATGAAGTCTCCTGATGTCAGAGTTTTAAACCAAAACGTATAAAACAGTATAGGTAGTCCTCAACTTATAACCACAATTGAGCCCAACATTTCCAACATTCCCAGATAAGAGTGGCTTTGTGTTCAGAGTTCTTAGTTCTTCAAGCATTACCATCTTTGGTCATATATTGGGTTGTACTGCTTCAGACAGAGCCAGTGTATAATCTGAGGGTTCTTCTGGACTTGCAACTCCTCAAAGAGTAGGTGGTTAAGTGAATCATTATAGCTGTTAAGTTAGTAACACAGTTGTTAAGTGAATCTGGTTTCCTTGTACATTTTGCTTGTCAGAAGTCGAAAAAGTTGATCACATGTTGGTCCAAGAAAGAGCACAACTGGCAGACAACCTTGTTGTTGTGCAAAGGCCCTCCTGGCCACAACTGTACACCTACTCCTTGAGGAGTTGCAAGTCCAGAAGGACCCTCAGATTACACACTGGCTCTGTCTGAGGCAGTACAAACCAATACATGACCAAAGATGGCAATGCTCGAAGAACTAAGAACTCTGAACACAAAGCCACTCTGTCTTGACAGAGTATTGGACAAAACTGAGTAATATTACATAATGAAAACTTTTCCATGTAAAGGCTAGTATCTTTCAAATTAATGTCAAACAAAGATGAAGAAAAGTAAACAGGTCCTCGAGTTACAACCATTCATTTAGTGACCCTTCAAAGTTACAAAGGCACTAAAAAAAGTACCTTATGACCAGCTTCCACACTTACAAACCATTACAGCATCCCCAGGATCATGTGTTCAAAATTTGGGCGCTTGGCAACTGGCCTGTGTTTATGGCAAGTTGCACTGTTCTGGGGCCATGTGATCACCATTTGTAAACTTTCCCTGTTGCTTTCTGACAAGCAAAGTCAATGGGGGAATCCAGATTCGCTTAATGACCGCATGATTCACTAAACAACTGCAGTTATTCACTTTACAACTGTGGCAAAAAGGTCACAATATAGGGCAAAACCCTCAGTTAATCTTGCTTAGGAATGGAAATTTGAGGTTCAATTGTGATCGTAAGTCAAGGACTACCTGTACTTAATGCTGCTGCTTTAGGTTTAAAGGAAGAACAGCCCATTGGTGAGTTGAGGCAGTTAAATTGTATTCACAATCTCTGTGAAGACTGTGAACCATGGTTTGGAGATGAGAGAACACACACACACACTTACCTATCCTAGCACACACATACTGGTACTAAATTTTGATACGTACTTCTGGTGGACCATGGGCCAATAATATATATCCAAAATGAAAATCTGACTGTAAAATGTTTTTAAAAGGAAGAAATCTTATTCCAGCCCAGGTGCTGACTCAGATATACTTGCTGATGACTCCATCAATTCATCCAACTGTTTTCTGTCAATTTCTCTAGCTGTTAGGCCTTATCCTTTGGGCCAGAGAAGCCTATCCATCTCTCATTTGCTCACCCAACTTAGCAGGTAAGATTAGGCCCCAATCCCCATCCTCTTGCTTTGCATTTTTCTCTAGGCATAAGTATGACATACTGTAGACTAGAGGAAGTAGTCTTCCTGGCATTTGGATCCTCCCCTTCAGGACTACTCTACTAATAGAAGACTCATTGCCACCTTTAAATTTTTTTTTTTTTAAAAATGGTTCTGCTTAATGATCTTTCTTGCTCAGCTTAATTCTCAACACTTCCCAGAGGCTGTAACCACTTAATATGCTATCCAAAGCTTACTGAATGAACTCAGTCCCTTAGGCTGAGCCACAAATTAATTATTTTAGCCCAGCATGTTGTACACACAACACACCCAATTTTGAAAGGGGGGGGAGGGTAATAGAGGATTATGTGATCAGTCAAGCGCTTGGCTGTTATTCCTCTAAGTTTGGGAAACTTTTACTCACTTCCACTTCCTCCTGCTTGGAAAAAAAATATACAAAGGGGAGAATGCATTCAGCAGGGCTGAGGCAAGTGAGCCAATGGAGATAATTGGTACCATCATTTACGCAGCCTTCCTTGCCCAGAGAAAACAAAGCAGGAGGATTGAACAATAAGAAAAAACAAAAAACAAACCAAACCCCAGTGCTAACTGTACTGTTATGAATTGACCAGCTCTTTCTGCAGAAAGTCTGAAATGCATTCAATCAAGAGTTAGCAGCAAGTTCCCTGGGTAGACTGGTCTGCTGAGAGAGCCTGAATACCTGCTTCTGCTCAGTTTCTGAGCTATGCAGTCTACTGGGCTCCTTGTGTTAAAAACACGGACCATCCACCTGAATTTTTTTGGGGGTGGGTAGTACAATAATGGAGCTTCTACTCAACACTACAAATGCTGGCCTTTAGGTGAACTGCAGGCAGTTTCTTTGAAACAAGACATGACTTCTTCCTATTCTCTTGCCTTCTCCCATCGGAGAGTGTGGAGAACTGGACATCAGCCTCACCAAACCACATATAGACAGAAGGGAGACTAGTTATTCTTCTTGTCTGCATGACCTGGGGAGAGGGTAATTAAACAGGCAGGGACTGCTCAGGTTGTGCCTTGAAGCAGCACCATATTGTAGTCTCGAAGTAATTCATTGTTGGGGTGCCAGAGAGAATGTCTATCCACTTTCTTTTCTTGCATATACTGTATTTATGCTCTGTCTTGAGAAACATTAGAATTCAAGGCTTTTTTTTTTGTTTTGGAGGAAGGATGGAGTTCCCTCCCCTTAACTTTTCCTCATCTTGCTGGAAGAACAGGAGGAGAAATAACTGTTTATTTTTTTTTATTCACCAGCGTTTTGTTTCCCTTTCAAGTTAAAAGGGGCAACTTTAAATCCCTCCCTCCAAACCTTAGATATTTAAAATCACAGGTAACTTTTCCCTGTTTTATTACCCTTTGTAATATGCAATCAAAGGGCGTATCAGGTGTTATACAAAAAAAAAGATTTTACAAGAGCACACATACGAATTTGAGTTCTTTTCAATAATGCCTTTCACTGGCCTGCTTATCCGTAGATGATTTTTAGGGGCTCTAATTACAAAATAGCAATTTGAACTGCTCAAATATAGATGCTTTTTTTTTTTTCTTGCTCCCTTCTCTTAAGGCCAACAGGCCTAAACTCAGCAGCTGGCTGGCTGATTAAAATTAAACAGCCGTTTAATTTTTTTTCATTTCCCAAGCAATGCCCTCCTTGCTTCAACCATCTCTCCTTCTCTCTGCCTACATTACTGCCCTTCATCTCCGACTTTCCCCATAGACTAGGAAAGTCCCAGCTACGCTCCGTTCTCCAGGAATCAAAACGATCCCATCGGTCCCGGCATTTCGAGGGAGCTTCAAGCGGCCGGCAATGAATTCCGCAGGGAAGAGGAGGAGGATAAAGCTCCTCCCCTGCTGCCTCCTGACTGGTCCTTGAGGCAGAGGGGCGGGATGAATAGGCCAATAGACACCATAAGCAGAGGTGAGGGCTCGCCGTCTCTGAGTTGAGTGATTTGAGAACTTTATTGGGGCAGGGTGGTGTTGTTGTTTTTTTTCCCCCTGCTTGAGAGATTATTTTAGACGTTCACTGATTTAGTTGGCAGGAAGGTGTGTTTTCGAACAGCAGCCACCGGTTTGAAGGCAGACGCGTGTGACTTTATACTGTACACAAACACTGATTTAAGAGTTGTGATTTCATACAGCGAACGCTGATCTGAGTGGCGGAAAGTTGTGATTTCATACAGCGAACGCTGATTTAAGTGGCGGAGACTTTTAACTGGCGAACGACTCCTTTAGTCCCAGATAAACTTTGATGAGAATGATTATTTGTACACTAACTCAGGCACGGAGAATATGCCATCGTTAAAAGTCGACACTTTTAGCACGTAATGATGGCACGTAATGAGTCGTAATCAACTTAAATGACCCCATTCATAATTTGACGGCGGTAAAAAAGAGCGTACATAATTTCCTTGCCTACAAGCTGCAAAAGCAAACCCGGCTCGCGTCTTTTGGAAGTCGAAATCTGCTAAATCTAAATCTTTGAACTCCCACAATACTATTTCATCTTCGCTTCTTCCAACTTTTTCTGCTCCGTTTTCAACTGCTTCGATTTTTATTGCTTCCCTCAAGATCCTTTTTTCGGCCAATCACCTTTTCACACCTTCTCAATCCCCCTCCTTTAGAAGGCTTAACCTGCCCCCCCCATTTTCCCTAAGCTCTCTTCCTAATCGGATCCGTTCCTTTCTTCCGGTTCACACCACCTCATCTTGCCACCCTATGCTTAATACTAAGCCCTTTTTTTTTTAGCAAGTTCAATTTCAACAGGATGCTATTTTTTCCCCTACCGTTACATTACTCGACGGCAGTCTGCACCTGCTATATTGTTGTGCAAGCTTCTAGGCACAAACTCCTCTCAGGGTCAACCTGTGGATCCCCGGCAGGCCTCTTTTTCACGACCGGACCTCAACACAACTCTTCTTCCCACCACATCTGCCTCATCGCAATCTCTCATTCCTCTCCTCCATTCTTCGGGTGTACAATTGGTGACTCCTCCGTCCAGTTTCGTTGGGTGGAGCCCTCGGCCGTCCACGGAGGACGGTGGCTGAATAAACCAAGCCTAGATTATTTTTTTCCCCCTCCTTCTGCCTACTCCACATAAAATTCCCTCCCCTCCCCCTTCTCTATTTCTTTTCTTGATGCTGGTCCTCCGGCCCCCGCCCCATCAGAGCCACATTTCCTTCCCGCAGATGGCGGGACCTCAGCGATTAAGCAGCACCCGGACAGCCTTCCCTCCCCTCTCCTCTCCTCACGTTCCCCGACATCTGCTTCGCAAAATCCGTCCCAGGGTAGCAATCGCAGGATTTCAAGCCTCGGAAATACTGGGGACGAGGCGGAGCCTGGTTCCTGAGGTGTAGGGTACCCATTTTATTTTCCCCTTCCCGCACTGCACCGCACCCGGCAGCGTAGATAAACCGCGCCTCGTCCGTATACTTTGCGGTCGGCGCAAACCCCTTTGCGTTTCTGCAGAGTTGCGGCGGGTTCCCGCGAAGACTTCGGCGCAACTGAAGGAAGCGGAGAGCTGCCCAGAGTTAATTGCACCTTTTCCCTTTTAGCACCGTCGTTCTCTCTCTCCCCCCCCCCCCCCCCCCCCCCCCCCCCCCCCCCCCCCCCCCCCCCCCCCCCCCCCCCCCCCCCCCCCCCCCCCCCCCCCCCCCCCCGCCCTTCCCGCTCCATCCCTCTCGCTTCCCTCGGCAAGACTCCCTCGGCGGAGTAGCTACAAGTCAGCCTCAGGCTTTGCAAGCCAGCCCCACGATTCTCATTGGTTTCAAGAGGTCCGGGGGTGGAGACACATGAGCCGGTATTAAAAATCACATGGGTCCTTCGGGCAGTAGCTTATTCAGTTGTTTCATTTGCAAGGGTTGCAGCAGCTAGCTAGCGGACCTTCGGCATGCTTGTCTGGATCTTACGCTCTTGTTCATAATAGTCATTCATTGCGTAGCTTGAAACTCATCCGCAGGTAAGGAAGACATTCTTTTCTGCAAAACACCTAATTGTCTTTTCCTAAAGCGGAAAGAAATAGAACCTCGAAAGCCGAGCAAATACTTTGGGACTGTGGAGAGTCGATGCAGAATTCCAACCCCACAACAGTATTTGTGAGTGTCGGGGAGAAGAAGAAAAAAGAGTTTGTGATTGATTAGAAGCAGAGCAAGTTTTCACTGGCGCCTCTTCCCTTTAGCGGCTGCTTGAATGGCTCCTTGGGATAATTGGTAAAATAGTTGCAGGTAGTTTCGTTCATAATCGGGGTGATTTATGCTCTTAGGTTTCACTGCACGAAGCCGACTTTGCGGTATTGCTCTGCATAGAAGTTAGCAAAGAAAGCTGCTAGTTATTAGGGGCTCTCTTATTTTTGCTATTTCCTTTTTTTCTGCCCGTGGTTACAAAAAAAACCCAAAAAACTGCTGTGACTCAGGAAAAGGTCATAGCATCTAAGCCCTTAGGTTTGCCCAGTTCTCTCTATTTTTCACAACAACCTAAAAATCACATGTTGACTGTTCTTGTTCAGCATGCACCAAAGCCTTGAGTGGATTTTTCCCTTTTTTTGAGAGGGAGATGGAGAGAGAGGGGAGGGGGGAGGGAGGGAGAGGGAGAGATGTTATTATAGGTGCCAAGAACTGGAAGCAAAAAAAAAAAAAAAAAGCCGATGAGAGTTGTACAGCTTGGGAGAGATTGCATCACATTAACTTGATTCATTAGGATTCTTTTTCCCCATTTAGATGAAATAATTTTTGTTATGCTATATAGCCCGTTACAGATTTTGTCATCTGAAAATAGATTATTCTTGGAAGGTTTAGTTGGGATCAGCTTCAAGCAGCTTTAACTACTGTGAGCAATTCAAACCTCTTCTTATCGTGTTCTCCTGAACCCAGTATTTCTGCTTTCCCGATTGTGCTGGGTCAACCTCTCTCTGGGCTGCATGCATGTGCTATATACCATATTCAGTCCTTTTCATATATTTTCATCTACAAAAGTGGCTTTTCGGTGATGCTGTCACTTGTAAATACTTCGTCATCCTCTGGAAATACCTTCTCATCTTCTGCAAGCAAGCTGGCTAGGTGTGTGACCATCATATCTCTTGCCAACATTGCTGGCGTTTTTGTTTTTAAAATGCTTTGATTATGTCATTAGGAGGAAAAAAAACATAGAATGGAGATGGGATGAAGAGACAGTGCTGGGAGACTGCAAAGAGTCTGTGGGACTTAGAAGAAGAAAAAAGGATTGATTTGAACTCTCGTTCAGAGCCATTCTGTTTACTCAAGGCACAGGCAAGGAGCAGTTAGCTTCACTTAGCAACATGTGTGCCTTGAACAGCCTCAGTAGAGGTGAATGCTGGCAACTGGGAAATAAACTGCTATATGCTCATTAACTGTTCCTCCTTCTCCTTCCCTCCCCCAGTCCTTTTAGCAACTAAATTCTCTCATCAGCCACTCTGTGTGTTTTTTGCTCCAAAGCTGCTTCTGTATAGTTGATTTAGATTCAGAACCCTTCAGCTGTACCCCTTTTTCTTGATGCCCCCCAACTGTCAACACCTACTTCCAAAGTCTGGGGGGGGGGTTGGTTAAACAAAAGAATTGCTTTTCTTTTCTGTAGAAGGGCTTAAGAAAAGGCACCAAGCTGATCCATGAGGCTAGTCCCAGACATTTTTTTTATTCTAGGGATGTGAAAGGACCATCTCTGTGGTGTAGTTCTGTAGCATGGAGACTCACAGTTCAGTTGATGTTTTTCTCCAGGTGGAGTGTGGGATGTCTGGTGGTGGGCAGGACAAAAGAGAGACAGGTGGGCTTGAGGGACACACGAGCTTTCAGTGTTCTCAAGATTTCTGATGCCATGTGTCTTTGGTAAATATTTGCAGCTATATGAGGAAAATGCACTGTCAGGCATGATGCTTGATACCTATTTTGGATAACAGGGCTAATGTGGCTACATGGCTGAAAGGAATGTGCATCTGTGATAGAAGAGAAAGGGGAAGAAATGTTTCTGCAGCTAAGAAATGACTATTCTGTTGTTAGAAACAATTTCTTGTAAAGCACTTCGCAGAGTATTTCCCACCAAATTTTATACTCATTTTGTGCATTTGGAAGAGGATTGCTACATATGACATTGAAGGAGTTCGCTTGTATATATGTGGCGTATCTGCAAAAATGTATCTTCTAAATATTTCCAGAGCCTGATTCTGCTTGGATTGGTATTAGAAGCCAAATTCCTAATATGCTGCTCTCCTTATCTGGAGATTGAATGTAATTGTTAACCTCTGACCCCATGCCTTTTTCTTGCTGCTTAAAAGAATGTAAATTGCTGAAAGAGGATAGCCAAGACTGTAATAAACTCTGATGTGCCAAGCCTTCATTTTCCAAAATTCTAGATGAGGTCTCGGAGCATTATAGAGAGTTATAGTCCAGGGGTTTTTTTTCTTTAAGGGTCACTTTATCTGACCTCTGTGGAGGCTTTGCTTCCAAATATATAATGCTCACAGTGATTTGAATTTGGATTTGATCAAATGCCCATAGATCCAATTTGGCTTTGTAAAATCTTATATAGACAGCCTATGTCCCATGCAATTTTTCCCCCTTTAAATCCAAGGATTCTTCTGCCCCACTCTCTCTCTCTCTATTTTACAAACTGAGAACTAATGTGCATTTGAGAAACCGTGGGTTATTGGAAGTTGCCAGAAGATAACGAAGGAAAAAACTTGCAGATGTCACATTTCAGGAAGTTTACTAATCAAAAACCAGGGGTAGAGTTCTGCTATCCCTCTGCTTTATATTTTCCTCATTCAGCTATTTAGAAAGAAATATTTCTAAAGTACATAATATATGCAGGTGGAATCCAGAAAACTAAACAAAAGTTTGTATAACATACAAATCGTACAGTGTGATTAGATGGCCGTAATATCTTAAGAAAATTCCCTTCCCCTGTTAAGGTTCTAGATTACTAAAAAAGTATGGGATAAACTGATATTATGGCACACACATTGTTACTTTGTGTAATTTATTTGATATCCTGCCTTTCCTCAGGAGCTCAAGGCAGCTTACATGAAGATCTCCTTTCATTTCATCTCCACAGCAACTCTTTGGAATAGATTGGGTTGAGAGAAAGTCACTGGCTCAAGGGCATCCAATAAATGTTCACAGTGAACTTAGACTGGAGCTTGGCTCTTCCCAGTTGTAGTACAGCACTTTAACCACTATTCCACATTGGAAAAGCTTTGATATTTCACTTTTAAATCAGTGATCCCCCCCTTGATTTAAGTCTCTATGTGGAATCTCACATTGTTCCTTTCTCAGGTACCACATTAAGAAGGTGCCTTCTGTATAACTATAGACAGAGGGCTCTGAATAAGAGGCTGCAATAAAGAATAAAAACAATAAATTGATGCAGCACTACTAATGCATTGTCACCTGCTGCATTTTTCAATCTCTGGACTTTCATGGAAAGTGTGAAATGGATGTATTTCACTAAGAAAGAAAACTGAACATTTATTGTGGTTTCAGTATTTAGAAAGCTGCAGTCCCATACACTGGAAATACTCTACTTCTGAGTAAGCCTGCATAGGAGTCCTGATATGCCCAGTGGGTTTTTACCTCTGAATAACTATGCTTAAAATTATGAGTTTTATGTTTGCAACATGTGATGTCAAGAACACCCACCCACTCTTAACCAAACCTGAAAACAATGAAATTTACTTTTGAATATATTGTATTCAATACAGGTAGTCCTTCAGTTACGACCATAATGCTTACTGTCGTAACTCATGATAGTTGTGAAACAGATTGTAACCAGACTTGCTTATTAAGCATACTTAACCTACTAAGCATACTTACTGAATGCTTATTATATATATAGTATATGCATGTATGTATGCGTACTGTTCAGCTAGTTGCTCATGATTTGTCAATCATTTTGGGGGGAGAAACAGCTCTTTTGCTCTTCAGGTTCAAGAATGCACACTTGTCTTGTAGAATTCTGTTTTGGTTGAAGGATATTTTAATTAACAGCATTGCTTGGGAAGAATTAAAGGCATACGTCATCAAAGAAGAAGCAGTTTTTTTAAAATACGCAGGAAATGTGATGCAGATTAACTGCTAATTGGTTGGTTATATCTTGTGGCTTGGATTAGAACAGGGGTCCCAATCAGAGTCCTTAATTGTTGTATGTCACTAATAAGATAAAATCAGGACTATTCTTAACCTTGCTCATTAAATGCCTTGCATCTCTTAATCCCAATATTTTATCTATCTATCATCCATCCATCCATCCATCTATCTATCTATCCATCCATCTTTGCATGGACAACAAAGGATACATACTTATTCAGTTATACTCATTGGCTTAATAATTAAAAGATATAACCTTCCCTTCATAAAGTTATTCTTGGGTCTTGTTCAGGTTTCCATTAACTATTGACTGCACTTCCAATACACGTTGTAGTTTTCATTCCATTAAAATGGCTACCATGAAACTACTTTGCTTTCACAATCGAAATAGAGCTTCACGAAAATAACAAAAATAATATTCAATTATTGCTTTCTAATACTTTTTAAGAAAAAAACTTATAAAAGGAAACTTAACCTGCTGAAAATGCATTAAAATAAGAAACTTAAAGAGTTTTCTATTCCAAAATCTCAACTTTGTGTGAAAGCAGAAAACTTGGCAAGGGATATGGGTTACAGTGTAATATTTGGTCTTTAAGAAAGAATTCTCTTTGATATCACTTGAAAGGTTTCTAGCAGTCTTAAGCCAGATCTGACAAGCTGAACCTCCAGTGCCAAAATGCTATCAGAATAATCCCATTGCTGAATGATTTCAAAAGGCTTGCTGTCTTGTTTTGCAAACAGGAATTAGATGGCATCTCTAACACTTTCTGAGACATATATAATTTTAGGATAATACCATTATGGTACTTTAAAAAAATATAAACATTCGATCTGTGTATGTTTCAAAGACGTAGATACTATACTCAAGATATTTGATGATGATTTTCTTTTTTCAGGAGAGTTTGATTCTACAGCTATGCTAAGTTACCACTGAATAAATTATGTGCTCCTTGACTAAACAGAATTGAGTATGCCAGGAATTAAAAAAAAAAAGGGGGGGGAGAAGAAGAGCTGTTTCTAGCATTTGCTGATTCTTTTTCCCCTCTTATTACAGGTCATGCCTCTTCCTGGTAGATGATTAGTTCTGAATATCAGAAGGTTCTCCTTGGCATAGTCAAGGGTTGACGGAGGCACCAGCTTCTCCCTCATTTTTTTTCATCTGAGTGTGTTCAAAGAACATTCAAAACTGTTTCTCCAAAGAGTTCTGCAGAAACTCAGACTGTTTTCTAAAGCAGAAGCACCGGAGTCCATATCGGAAGCGATGGGCAGCGTGCGAACCAACCGCTACAGCATCGTTTCCTCGGAAGAGGATGGTATGAAGCTAGCAACTATGGCAGTGGCCAACGGCTTTGGGAATGGGAAGAGCAAAGTACACACCAGGCAACAATGCAGGAGCCGGTTTGTCAAGAAAGATGGCCACTGCAACGTCCAGTTCATTAATGTGGGTGAAAAAGGTCAGCGATACCTAGCAGACATCTTTACCACTTGCGTCGACATCCGTTGGAGATGGATGTTGCTTATCTTCTGTCTGGCTTTCATCCTCTCCTGGCTCTTCTTTGGTTGTGTATTTTGGTTGATTGCCTTATTGCATGGGGACCTAGAGGAAGTGGAGAAACCTTGTGTGTCTGAGGTGCGCAGCTTTACTGCAGCCTTTCTGTTCTCCATTGAAACGCAGACCACAATCGGCTATGGCTTCAGGTGTGTCACAGATGAGTGCCCTATTGCAGTCTTCATGGTGGTTTTCCAATCAATAGTTGGCTGCATCATTGATGCCTTCATCATCGGTGCTGTCATGGCTAAGATGGCGAAACCCAAAAAGAGAAACGAAACTCTCATCTTCAGTCACAATGCGGTAGTCGCCATGAGAGATGGAAAACTGTGCTTGATGTGGCGGGTTGGTAACCTGCGCAAAAGCCACTTGGTGGAGGCGCACGTGAGAGCTCAGCTCCTCAAATCCCGAATCACCACTGAAGGAGAGTACATCCCTCTAGATCAAATAGACATCAACGTTGGGTTTGACAGCGGGATAGATCGTATATTTTTGGTCTCGCCCATTACAATTGTCCACGAAATAGATGAAGAGAGCCCTTTATATGACTTAAGCAAGCAAGATATGGACAATGCAGATTTTGAAATCGTAGTGATATTAGAAGGCATGGTGGAAGCCACAGCTATGACCACTCAGTGCCGTAGCTCGTATCTAGCAAATGAAATCCTGTGGGGCCATCGCTACGAGCCGGTCCTGTTTGAAGAAAAGAACTATTACAAAGTGGATTACTCAAGGTTCCACAAAACATACGAAGTGCCGAACACGCCCCTTTGCAGTGCCAGAGACTTAGCTGAGAAAAAATATATCCTCTCGAATGCAAATTCATTTTGCTATGAAAATGAAGTTGCCCTTGCGGGTAAAGAAGAAGAGGACAGTGACAATGGGGTGCCTGAGAGCACAAGTACGGATACTCATCCAGAGATGGACCATCTTAGCCAAGCAGGTGTGCCCCTAGAACCAAGACCTTTAAGGCGAGAGTCTGAAATATGACTGGGGTGGGGAGAATACTTTCCGCAATGTTTAAAATGTATCTCACCATAACGGGCATGCTGCATTGAGAAGTGGCTGCAAACAGGTTTTCAGCTGATGGTACTGTTGGACAGAGATGGGCAAGCAGCCCTAAGGAATCAACCTGAGCGCTGTCGTCAGAGTAGGTACAGCAAGGCGTGAACTTGGAACCTGAAGCACTATGTCTATTGATTGCTAGAAGGCACATATGTTGTAGAATAAATTATGTATATATTTTTTTACAAAACTTGAACTTGCAGGCAAGCTTTGGTTGAGCTCTTATTGTTTGTTATCCATTGTTTTTCCTCCCCAAATGCTTCTCCTTTGGGAACAAGAACATTTTTAATGGCATAACAAAGGCAAGCGTTTGCCTTGTTTGTTTGTTTTTCTCTTAAAAAAATGCTGCTAACTACTTGAACACAAACTGTAATGATTTTATATATATATATATATTTCTATATATCCTTTCAAACAAAGAAAAAAGAGGAGACATCCCCCCCAGTCTTGAATTTGTTTATTTTAAAGCTCTGTCCATCAATCAAGTGACTGACGAACTGGGAAATCGTGTCTGTTGAGGCCAGTAGCTCAGTACCTAGAATCAATTTCTCTCCCGACTATCCAGTTACAGGAAAATTCTTATGTAACACAAGGTCATGTAGTAGCCTATAGCAAGTTATTTTTTTTAAATAGTGCTTGGAAATGGCATGAGATTCATTTTACCCAATATATGTTTTGATTTCCAAACTACCTAAGTGAATACCAAAGAAAAAAAAAAGATGCACATTTTTGCACAGTGGACTTCTTATTTAAACAGAACAGACTGCTTTCAGACTCTTTTTCCTCCCCTTCAGGTCCTTCACATGTGTATTTCTTTTTTTTTTAACTGCACCTTATTCCAAAAGTCAAGTTTAGAGTACAATTAACAGTCTTTTTTTTCCTCCATTGCCCTGGTTCAGAGAAATACCACTGCCAAGAGTTGCTTGATTATGACAGGTAACAAATCTACCTATAGGTAGTAGATAGAGAAGCTTCTGATTCTTTTAAAGAAAAAGTTGAGTCAAGGGAAGCAAACACCTGTTCTTTCTTGTTTGTTAAACAGCAGAAAACTGTGGCACAAAATTGCATGTTAAGCCATGCATACATTCCAAAGTAAGGTCTAGGATGTAAGCCTATAATAGAAGCAGACTGGCATTTAGAGGAAATGAACCCTTACATGTAGCTAAGGGTAAGGTTATGCTCTGTCTAAGTTACATTTGTTAGAGATTGGCAAAGCATTCGTTCAGTCATATAGGTTAGCTTAAGTACTGGGAGCACAGTTGCCGCAGGGTCTCGAGAGAGAAGAAATGGACATGGAATAATCTGATGCAAGGTTCACTGTGCAGTGGTTTTGTGTGTTTTTTGGCATAACTTCTCCTTACCAGAATAGGAGAACAGAGAGTGACTGTGTGCTGTTATTTTTCTACTCAAGAGAACATACATTTGAAGTGAACAATACTGTAAAAGATTTCCCTTGTTTGAGGTTTAATGACTGATACATCTTAGGGTGATCAGTGGGTGCAAGTAGCTCTACCAAAGCTTTTGAACCATGACTTTCATGGTATTTTGGGGTCCCTGTCCAAGAATACTGTAACACTTATCTGTGCCTCTTAAGATCAAGTGTACCCATTTATCTGCCCCCTTAGAGTCCTCTCAGAAGGCCGAGAAGAAGGGTATCATGAAGGGATCATGCTCCAGATTCTTTTACAGTATTGAATCTCACTGTATGCCATTAAAAATAGCTTGTTCTGGGTCTAGTACTATTGACTAAGACACACTCCAGTGAGGTTTGGGTGTCCCGATTGCTCTGTCTGGATACAGTGGCATTTTCCCAGACAGGATGGAATTTAAGCAGAGTAGATGGATTTGAAGCTTGAGAAATTGTTAACTATAGACAATTTTGTTTGGTTTTTGCTTTTCCTCTTTATCCAAATATTGTTTCTATACCATAGACTGAGGCTAACTCTAAGAAAACAGCAACACGTAATGGAGAGAGTTAAATCTGCATGGCAACCTGACTGGAGCCTAGTCAGGGAAATAAATGAAAAGCAATTGAAGGTGATTTGTGCTGCTATTGTGATATATTTTTGCAAAGGAAAAATAAAGTGAAACCAAAGAGTATTTAGTAATACGTTAAACAAAGTGAAGAGGAAGCTACTCCAAAATGCACAAAGTTCCCACTTGCAGAACTTGAGGCATTAAGTGGAAAGGTGGGTTGACAAAGTGTGGAATATATTTTTAAAACAAACACACTCAGAAAGGGATTTTTCTAAAAACCATAATGTTCTTTTCCGTCGCCGAGTTGAGATTTCCAAGATGCAGGGTTTTATGTTTTCAAATTTTTAAAAACAAATAATGTACATTTTTATAAAGTTTATCAAGTATTTTTCATATTTAAAGCCAAATGTAAATAGAAGTCCATTTTAAAGAAAAAAGAAAAAAATGACAGGCGATAAGGTCAAGTTGGCATCATTTAGAACCTACGATGCTACTGGTTAGCATGGTTTTAGCAAATATTTGCAAGCCTTATGGGGTTTCTAATGCAATGAGTTTTTTTGTTATTTATTTAGGCATGGATGTTTAACCTTGTTGTGTTTTTTTCCCCTTGCTATTGGCATTTTTTCATGTCAGATTGCTGGAGACTTGATGAGAGTGAATAATCAGTTGCACTCCTTCTTGGATTATATTTTTTCTTCAAGTAACCCTTTGTCTTTCCTTGTATATGTGTGTGTATGTATGTATGTATGTAAGGGAGGGGGAGGGGATCTGCTCCAAAGAAAGTTCTTACATCATGGTACCTAATGGCCCTAACATGTCTCTATAATTATTTTTAAAATAAAACAAAAGCATGCCTGAGGAGATGTAGTCTGGGTCCCATGATCCTTCTGAAGATACACAAATGAGTTATTTTTATAATAAGGGCAATTATGCCTAATCATAAAGGACAGTTGTTCAAAGAGTTGAGATAATATGGACCTGTGATGCAATCATTGACCACTTACACTGATGGGAAATTTCCTACTGATTTTGCTGGAATGTGAATTGCTCACTCAAGTCGCCAAGCTGCAAACATGAGGTCAGGGGCAAACAGTAATTTTCCTATTCCCTGAAAAAAGAAAGCCAAAAATACTTGAATGGGGGCCCTTCATATACGGATCTGTTTTACGCAAGGCACGCTTGAGAGAGAGAGAGAGAGAGACGATGAATAGCTGTTGCTACTCATCTGTAGTCCGGTGTGCAAGATTAAATAAATAAATAAAAAATCAGTAAGCTGTGTATTTTGGTTGGGGGTTAAGACATAGTTAAACCACCGTTGCTCTTCGATGTCTTGCACACGCTTTTGGCAAAGACAAAGGGTTCTGAAGTGGTTATTTTTGTCCTCTTATGTCCTTTTTTTGTATGTGTGGGGGAATTACAAGGTAAAACTGAGAAGTACTGTAACGTCTTTTGAAAAAAAAAAAGTTGGCTGCTGTTAACTGTTTTCAAGTAGCAGAAGGTTGCATGGTTGCCATCCCATAGGCAACCGGAGAGAACTCCTTTTTTCTTCTTCTCATAAAAGGATTTCTGTCCTGCAGCTGTTTGTAAGGTGAACAAAACTATAGGCATTTGACAATCCTTCTCCCTTATGATTTCCTTATTTGCAGCCTTTTGTATCAAAGTCTTCCTAATGTACTGCACAATTCATGGACTGTACAGATTTTTATATATATTATGTCTTATTTTATTATTTCTAAATAAAGAAATGAATATTCTTGCACTTTTTATATCTTACTGTTTGTTTTTGTTTTTTTTAAAAAAGCCAACCCTACAAGTTATTACCGAGGTTAGTGACACAGTTGCTTATACAACTGTACTTCTTTTGGGGATAGCTGACCTTGCTTTTTGAATTTGCTGGACGTTCGTGTCCTGTGGAAATAGCAATATTTGGCTCTTTATAACAGTTGAAAAATAAAATACATTCAGTAGATTAATGCTGTTTGCTTCTCGATCCTCGACTCAACAACATTTCAAGAAGTTGCGTCAGGACTGCATTTCCTTAACAGCTTTTTACTAGCTGTCTACAATTGCAGTTTCTAGTAGACAAAAAAACGCCAACACCTTAATCTTCATTACCTATTAAAGATTTTATAAAATGCAAGCCCTTCTGGTGGTTTCCCTAGCCCTTGCCTCTCCCAGGCCAGGCAACATTTCAGAGATGAAACCTTTCATATTGCTAAGGCTTCATTGGTAAACATTTTATGTCTTCTCTTTATTTATTCTGGACAGCTAAAGTCTCAGTTTTGCATGAGGTGAAAGAAGAAAGAAGCTTGCAGTGACTAATACGGCATTAGGAATAATGTTTATCATGCATTATATTTCAGTCTGGTGATAACCCAGCTGAACTAAAGGCAAAAAGTGACAGCCTAAAGCTACGGCCCTAACCTTTGGGGGCCAGATACACTTAGCCCCCAAAGATTAGGTCCCTAGCTTTAGGTTGTCACTCATGGACATGATCAGGAGAAATTGCTGGATCTGCTAGAGCAGGGGTGTCAGACTGGCGGCCCATGGGCTAGATGCGTTACACGTAGGCCATGCCCACCCCAGCTCCACAAAGTAAAAAAATGATACATCACGATATGCCACATGACGTGATCGAGTTTGACACCCATGTGCTAAAGCAGGCATGTCAAACTCGCAACGTCACGTGACGTTGCACGATGTATCACAACTTTTTTCCCACTGCCAGCAATGGGGTGGGTGTGGTTTTGACATGACACATCTGGCCTGCGGGCTGGCAGTTTGACATGCCTGTGCTAAAGGATGCTTTTGTAAAGACCATCCTTCCCAGATGCTGTTGCCCTGCCCCCTCGGGGGAGGGCAATTCTATTGCAGTTGTTTACATTTATTTCTGAAAAAAGCCATTGGAATCCATAGGGCAAACAGAGGTAGTTAGTAGATTTATATCCTATCTTTTCCTCTAGGACGGTGATGGTAATCCTATGAGATACATGTCACAAGTGACCACCATGTCATTTTTGGTATGTGGTATGTTCTCTCCTGGCCTCTGGACCCTGTGGGAGTTATGCAGGATGGGCCTGTTCTAATATGGGCTCTAGCATGTGAGAGCAGGGCGTGCTTTTCAATCTGTTCCCCACCACCACCCTTGATGCTGGTGTACATCATAAGTTAAAACTTAGAAGCAAATGCTTACTTATTACATTTTTATCTTGCCTTTATTCAGGGCTTTTTTTCTCATAGAACACCCAGAACGGAGTTCCAGCACCTCTTTTGGATGGAACCTTATAGGGTAGGCAAGGCGGGTTGTATGATGTGTGTGAGTTCCAGCACCTTTTTTTTTTTTTTTTTTTAGAAAAAAAGCACTGCCTTTATTACTTTATAAATAACTGAAAGCAGCAAACATTCATAATACCCCTTCCTCCTCTTTTTTCCCATAACAACAAACTTGTAAGGTGGGTTGGGATAAGAGAGAGCGACTGGCCCAAAGTCGGCTGGCTTTCATGCCTAAGGCGGGAATGGAACTCATTGTCTCCTAGTCTCCTGGTTTCTAGGCCAGTATCTTAACTACTACACCAAATGGTGTAATTTTTATTTGATTAAAAAAAATTCTTGTTGATTAATTGGATTTGGAGGGGAAATAATTCTGTTTTAATTGTCTCCAGTACTACATTTTACCCTGAATTTTTTAATTTGGGTCTTTCACATAAACCACTGAGATATTATTTCATAGTAAATGCATGAAATAAATAAGTGACTGAATTATATGTGCAATATGATTTAAAGAAAAAAAAAACAATATTTACCCAGGATTTAAAGCAAAGATACATGTCAGGAAAGTTAAGAAAACTTTCAATCCAGCTATGCCAAGTATGAGCGCCCCACCCTGACAGTACTGCTGTTATCAGTGCCACCATCTTGCCAGCTTAAAAAAAAAGGAGATAAAACTGTATGTGCTCCTTATTTCCATGATGCTTCAATCAGGCATGGGGTACAACGTATCATCTCTTCCTTGCTTTGCAAGAGCTTCACTAATGGTAAAGAAAGTTTTCTGAGATCACAGAGTCCTTGGCATACTTTCTGGTCCTTCAATTACTTCCTTAATCAGCAAGGATATTGAGCATAACAGTTTAAAACGATTTGCTAAATACCAAAGCAACAAGCACGTGGAAAACAGCCTCTCCTTGCCATTTTGCAAGTCACATATTATAGTTTGAGATATTATTGTTTTTTGTTTCTATGATTTGGTTTTTGACACATATGACAACTATGCTTTTAGAAATAGATGAGATTTTATACTTCTTTGCCTACAAAAAATGTAGAATTAAGTAATGATAGAACCTTATAGGGGTTAAACATGACATTTGACTTTTTTTATAAATTATGTTGTAACTGGTTGTGAACTCCCCTGTATACTTGTTCATCATAAACTAATCTGGGGTTTGAAGCCTATAAAATAATATAACTTTTAGTTTCTGGGTGATAGCATGATAACTACATATTTCTACAGGTTTATATTTTTGAGATGTTTGAAGAGTTTGCCTTTCTTTGCCTTTCTTTGCACAATTCTGGAAATTGTGACTTAATATCTCCGAAAGGTAGATATCTTTATCACAACTGAATATGCTGAGTTTAGTTTAGTTTAATTAAAATTTGTAGTCATAGCAAAGTAAAGCAAAGTAAAAAAATATACCCCACAATTATCCAATTAAAGTGTATTCTTGCCTGAACTAAACACCCTTCACCAAGTGACCAAAGTATGGGTGACTGTTCAAAGGTTCTTCTTGTCCATAAGTTGGTGCACAAGATGAATTTGTGCAAAGGTCTTTCTGACCGTTGCTGCCACCTGCTCCTCAAGCAGGAGCTGTGAGTCCAGAAGATTCTCAAATTGCACATCATTTCCAAAGAGCAAAGTGGGGCACTGTTCAGAATTAAAGATGGAACAACTCTGATCTTGCGTGCTCCAAATATCCAAAGCAACTTGGTCTTGAGAGTGGAGCCTGAGTCTGTTTCTCCACATATAAGCCCTCATAGCCTCCAGACCCTGGGACAACACCTTAATAGTATCACTTAGTTGGCCTGGTTAAAATTAAAATAGATTGATATGATATGATACAATATAATATATAATGTAATGTAATATATAATAATATACATGCTTGTTCCTTTTTGTTTTCTTATTTTGATGATGTATTTACTTTTTTAAAAAAGCTTATCTTTTATAAATTCCCTTAAACTTTCACTTTTAATATAGGTTCACTATACCAAAATAAGTAATCTATTAGCTGTCCCTGTTCAGTATTAAGTAGCTGTTTTTTAAAAGTGTGCACAGAATTTACCATTTCATGTTACAGCATTTTATACTGTAACTTATTATGTTTACTCAGTAGCATAATAATCTACATTTTGTTTTTCCAATGGTAATTTGGCAGACTTTGCTTAACACAGTTAATGTGTTAATATAATAATATAGTAATATAATAATATAGTATATATATAATATAATAATATAATATAGTAATAATATAGTAATTCTTAAATTATTCTTAGGAATCTGATTTTAATATTTCTTGGAAGTGTATTTATGAGGATTACCTATAATTTAGAAGTAGAGCTTCTTCAGAACTCTGGATGACCTCATTCCAAAATACTTGATCAGACAGAGATAAGGCTGTCTTTGAAAGAAACATTTCTCTCTTTATACATTGGCAGCATATAAATAATTGAAAATTTATTTGAAATTTACATGAAAATTATTTGCAATTTACATCTAATATATTTAAAAGAATGTACATATATATGATAATCAGTCTTGCTTGATTATATTTAATGTTTTGAATTTTTAAAGGTTTAAGTAATAAATCACTCTGCCTAATGTTTTAAAGGGCATATATGAGTTTTAGTTTCTCTTTTCTTTTCTAGAGCTCCTGGATATAACTTGTATATTGCAAAGAACCTAAATTATCATTGAAGTCAACATGTGGGCAGTTCCAACAAAAAACATCACAATAATCATAATAAAGTACAAATATAATACAACGAAGAAGAAAACTGAATAAACTTGCGGTATTACTGTGTTTATATTCCTGGCTTTTTAAACTACTGCATTGGCTATTTCACTTCAGTGCTCTTTACAATGGTATTGCATCAGCATTAATTAAGCTCAATAAACCCATCAGTCTGCTCTCTTTCTAATTTTTGCCCTCATAATGAGCTTCTTTGCAAGTGACCTTGCATGTAGAGATGATCAAAGGGAAATTTGCACAAAATAATAACCTTAATTGCAATAGTATTGAACTCAGATAGCAGAGTGCCCATCAACTGGAAGAATGAGCTTACACCAAAATAAAACTGGAGGCTAAATCTATGAAGAACACCTAAAGTAACTAGGTATAACAGTCTTCCAGTTGTTGAAGGGCTGCTACAGGGAAGAGGGCATCAATATATTCTCCATAGCACCTAAGGGTCGGACAAAAAGCAATGAATGGAACTTGTTGGAGGGAGATCCAACCTGGAAATAAGAAGGAATTTCCTGACAGTAAAACTATTAAGCAATGGAACAGCTTGCTCCATCACCGGAGGTTATCAAGAAAAGATTGGGCAGCCATTTGTCTAGGAGAGTATAAGGACTGCTGCTTTGGGGTTGTGAGCTGGATTAGAAAATCTTCAAGGTTCCTTTCAGCCCTATGATTCTATGATATGTATATCTCCCTGTGTGTAATTTATAGTCCAAGGAGTTGATATTTTCTGTTTTACTTTTTCTTCTTTATTTTGACTTCTTCTGATGTTGCTGAAATAGTCCACAGTATAAAAGGCTTAGAAAAGATGATGAATCATGCAGAACTGTGCCCTTGACAGTTCAAAGCAAAGGCAGGTGTAAAAGCCACTCTTAATACAACTATAGTGTTGATGTCAATGGAGCCTGGCTCTGCTTTAAATTCCCTACCATTTTTTCATGTAGCATATGCTGTTCAGTGAACATATGGAGAAATGTGATTGCTCTTGCCCTGAAAAATTCTTGTGTTATCAACCAAACCTCTGAAATGCAGCCTACACTCACAGAATGGTGTGCACTCATATAGCATGCAAGCGATACAGGATTCTGCTTTTTGTCAATCTATATTCACTTGAAAAGAGCTTACTATGTACAATTTGTTTACTCAAAGGCGTCTTTCATGTCTTTTACTTGAATTTATGGATGCTGAAACCAGAACAAGCATGATGCTAATTTCTTCCTTCCCCTTTCTGTATTTATATGTGAAAAGAGTTGAATGTCACACAATTTGTTTCTTCATTGACTTGGATTTTATTGAGAAAAATGCAAGATTTTGTTCATAGCAAGATATGTTTTGAGATGGTTTTGGCTGCTGATGTTCATAATGTTAAAAATTTGTCTTTGTCTGGAATGCAAGATTTTTTTGAATTTGTACAGGTAGTCCTCAACTTATGACCACAATTGAGCACAAAATTTATGTTGCTAAGTAAGACAGTTGTTAGGTGAATTTTCGCCCATTTTATGATCTTTCATGCCACAGTTGTTAAGTGAATCACTGCAGTTGTTAAGTTAGTAACAAGGTTGTTAAGTGGATCCAGCGTCCCTGCTGACTTTTCTGGTTAGAAGGTCACAGAAGGTGATCACATGACGCTAGGACTGTGCAGCTGTTATTAATATAAGTTAATTGCAAGTGTCTAAATTTTGATCATATGACCATGAGGGATGCTGCAATGGTCATAAGTGCAAAAAACAGTCATAAGTCACTTTTTTCAGTGCCATTGTAACTTTGAATGGTCACTGAATGAACTGGAGGACTAACTGTGTCTGTTTTGATATGTAAGCCAAGATACAGTCTTCTGTGCTTTATATGGTAGTTCTGGAAAACGTGGTCTTTACTTTTGAGAATTCTGATAAATATGCCTTATGTTGCTCTTGAACATTTGCATTCTTCACCATCTGTCTTCTCGGCAGTATTTCTTGGCTGAGAGAAAATGAAGGATGTAATCTTAGGATGCGGGCTGCTATCTTAAGGCTTCTGCTGGCAGCGGGTGCTGCCCAGAAACTTCAATACTATAATCAGTACTGAGGGAAAACATATCACTATGACATTGTCAAAGACTTTTTTTTTACATTTTTAATTTCTGAATTACATTATCAGTACAGCAAGAATATGCTAAGTGATGCACATATGCAAATGTGAAGCCTTCCTGATGCTACTAAATCCAGCATCTTCCATCATTGGCCATGCTGACTGATGCATCTTGGAATTGTAATTTGGCACCATCTGGAAAGGCACACATTCTGAACCCACCAATAGGGGTATAATGTTCAGGCTTAGTGTTTGTAACGTAAGAAGTTGCCTTACATAAAGCCAGAGGACTTGTCAGCATTGTTTGCACTGACTTGAAACTTTTGGCTTTCCAGGATTTTAGTGAAGAGTCTTTTTCAGTTGCCAGCACTGAATCTGGGAAGTTCTAGGAAGTGAGCTCAGGATTTTTCATGTGAAAAACAGATACATGTTCATGATGCTCTCTGCCCATCCTACTTCCTACACATTCTTTCTTTCTTTTTTTTAAAGACTTTCAGTATATTTTGACGAACCTTCTGTATGTTGTGCCACTGCTACCAGAGATAAGTATGCTCTATGTTTTTGCTATTTCTTCTCTTTGGCATGAATTTTCTCCATTGAAATAGATCTTTCTCAAACTGTGGTGGAAACCCATTGCTCATGTTGGCCTCTTGGCAAATAGACCACAGCACAGTATCCCTTCTGGCTCTTCCTTCCGTTAAGATCAGTGCACTTAGGGGCTGAACAAATACTAACTGAACTCTTGAAGTTTGACTTGGCATCAAATGCAACCGTCGCAACTATTTTAATCTAATTGCTTGTGTGTACATTTGAACTATCTCCATCATCCTTTACCCCGTGTTGTTGATCTAATAGGCGTAGGGTCTATTTATTTTTATTGTTCATCTATATTACCACACATACTCATCTTGGTTCAAACTGGTTCCATTTGCTTATACTACAGGCTTTTTATTATTTTTTTATTATTTCCAAGCATATGTGTAAATTGGAGGAAAGGGCCAAAATGTCCCCAAAATGTTGCCAAATCTTAAGGTGAAAAGAAGTAGAAGTGTGCAGTCCTAGGAGAGGATCTCTTGCATTTGAATCAACTAGGAATGTAATTAATGCAGTCACACTCATTTTCTAACTAGTCATTGTAGCAGTATTGAGCAAAGTGAATCAGGCTCTTGATACAAGTACTTGATACAAGTATTGAGCTAAGTGAATTAAAGTTCATACAAGATAGATCCCTATTTGTGCACATCTAGATCATTACTGGTCGATGCAGCAGAGATTCTGATTTATAAACATGCTGGTAACAAAAGGATTAAATTATTAAAAGCAGAACCCTTAACTACTTCTGAAAGAAATTTAACTTTTCTTTCTTTTCTTTCTTTTTTTTAAAAAAGTGTTCCTATCAGTTAACAGGGGGGGAAAAGTTTCCTGGTCTCCCGATTTTGATCTACGGATCATTATTTCATGAAAATGCAAGCATTTTTTTTTTTTACTTCCAGTGATATTTAAGTAGATGCTTTACTTTTTCATTGAAAACTGCAGAGTTTCCTAGCCCTCAACTTTGATTGAATCTTGCCACATTTTAAATGCTACTTATTGTTTTGTATTTGTTATGCCGAATCTTCAGGATCTGTCAAATCTGATGCTGGAAAAGGGATAGAGCTCTTGTTCATTATTTATGGAAGAGTTTGACAAAAAGAAAGTCATCTTCAGCTGCTGGATCATAAACAATTGTTTGCAATGCAGTGTGATGCTGAATTGGCCAAAAGCATTTTTCATCCTCAGAAGAAGTAGTGTATAGTACATGACGGTATTTCCTTTTCATGTGTAGATTCTAAACTTTCCCCACTACCAGTTTCTTTTTTTTTTTTTCAAATTTTTTTTTTATTATTTTCAACATAAGAGAAAAAGCAATCACAAGTACATCACAATTGAGAAAAAAAAACCCCTCCCCACCCCCCACCCGGACTTCCCAAACCTAATCCCAGGATACTATTCATCTAAAAGTAACCTTATATTAATATCCCTAACTCCACAAAATATAATTCTACATAAGTAGGTGAAATATATGTATATATATAAAAAGAAAAAAAAATTTTTTTATCTAAAAACCTAACCTATATTCCACCATTCTATGCTTATTTTGAATATAAACAATCCATCTTCTCCATATTGATAAAAATTGTTCATTTGAATGGTCCTTCAAATAAGCCGAGATTTTTGCCATTTCAGCAAGATGCGAAACCTTCACTCTCCAGTCCTCTATTGTAGGTAAAACTTGACTCTTCCAATTTTGAGCTATCAGCAAACGGGCAGCAGTTAAACAATACAACATCAAGTTCGTTTCTTTTACATCCAGATTATGTGTAATACCTAGGAGAAACAACTGAGGCAAAAAAAAAATTCTTCTTTTAAAAANTTTGTGCCTGCGTAAATTTCACATTTCTCACCCATATCAACTCCCAGGTATCCATAGGTATTATTTCTCCTATATTTTGAGCCCATTTAATCATACAATCTTTAACTAACTCAGTTTCTGAATCCAATTCTAGTAAAACATTATATATCCTTCTAATATGTCCTTTAGTATCATCCCTTACTTGTTTCAAAAAATTCCCCACTACCAGTTTCTAACACCTAATGTCTGCTCTCTGAACTGGCAATGCCTATCATTGGCCCAGGTCTACTGAAGTCAGTTTGGGTTTTTATGCTAAGTGAAATTGAAAGAAATGTCAATCATCCACAATAACAACTAATCCTGGTCTGAAGAAATTGGAATGTCTCTAGCTTCAGTACTGAATATTGAAGACATTATGCAGCAATATTGGATATATAAACCAAGCATTTGAACAGTACTTGGAAATCAACTATCATTTTCCTGATTTTATCAATACAAATAGAAGCAGGACTTATTTAATTGCTGAAGAACAATATGTGTCTTATACTAGGTTTCCTGGGAATCTAAAAAGAAGGCAAAGCAAGAAACATGCAAATTATCAATTTGATTTCTTTTCTGTCTCTGCTTCTCTGTCATGCTAATTATTTATACTACATCATGCAAGTATGTTTACGTAGGATGAGGTATAAAAATATTGGTTCTATTTTAATTTGAGTTTACTCAGTTTTCTAAACCTATGTGTGAACTGGGAATAGTTTTATGCTAATCAAAAAAGATACCAGTGGGAAGTATACAGTACATACTGTTCAGAATCTGTGATGCAGTTTCTAACTAAACACAACTACCATCACAACAAAGTCTTATTCTCTCTCTTCTCTCTCTCTCTCTCCCTCCCCCCCTCTCGCTCACCTGAAAACTGAATTGTAAGAGCCTTGTGTCAAGGACCTCTTTTGTGTTACTTTCTAGTCTGTAAGAACATAAAGAAAACTTTCTTTGATCAAATCTTTATTTAATATAGCATTCTCTTCCCACTAGGGATGGCTAAATGCTCACAAGCAGGGCATGATGACCACAGCATCCACAATAGCATCTTTGTCTTGAGTTACTTCTATGATACTTGAGGTAACAGACAATTATTATGGTCTTGAACCTTTCATAGCCTTGTACTCCCTAAAGTGGCCTAAATCCCCTTTGGAAGTCATCCAAGTTGCACTCAACATAGTTATGAAATTAGAAGTGATAATGTGCTCTCTCGTTCTCTTTTAAAATTGCCTATGCTGCTGTTCCTTTGTATTTAGTTACTCCCCTTTATTTCTCATACCGCTTTTATGGGAGTAATCCCCACTGAAAGAAGCAGGAAATACTTGCCTATAGGATTGGTAAATTCTTCCTCTTCTATTTGTTCTCATCCTTATCTTGATTCATTATATTTATTTTGTATTTTGAAATGAGAACAACCATAATCTTCCTAATATGATGTCATCTGTTTTGAATTAATCTCCTAAATCTCAATTCATTAAATTCTTTGGTATATGCATTGAGCTTTTTCTGTCAGCTGCATTATACCATCCATCTAAGGTTACTTTGAAACTTGGGATGGAAATATGCAAAGAGTGGAAACACTATTATTTTAAAGGTTAAAAATAAGTCATCATCAGATATACGTACTTTTTTTTGTGGATCATAATCCAAGTGTGTATTGACTGTCCAACTATCCTACGTACAATAATTCAGTTACTGTCATTGCCAAAATTATTTTGTCTTGTTACATTTATGGTGTGGCTATTTCAATTGCAAAATCCTCGATAATTCAAAACCAAAACAAACATATAGAGTATGTATATCCACAATCAAAATTCACAAGATGGAGTGGGAGTACTTGTATGTCTGGTTCTTTGTTGTGAACAAAGCAAATCCAGCAGTCATTATCAGTATATCCATCCAATGTGTTCTAGGATAAACCAAGAGACTTTTCAATTGATCATTGTCTACTAGCATTAATTAAAAATCTCCATCGATGAACTTTTTTCAGAATAGGTCACAAGATTAATACAATGGTTATTTTGACCAGCCACTGGTTCACCTCTCTTTTTACTCTGTAATCCAGAAATTTACCAGTCAGGAGATCCACTTACTTAACACTGTGAACAAATACACCAGTCCTTCAGTATATGGATGACATGGTAATTTGCTTTAAGACAGAAACAGTTCACAGATGAGTACTACAGGCCATTGACAAATAAAACCTTACATATTAATATGTAAACATTCAAAACCAAATATATTGGTTTTTCTAAAAAGACCCATAGAGCACTTTTTGTCAATTTATGGAATACAAATTGAATAGATTCAAAGCTTTATATACTCAAGGGATTATTTTATATTCTACTGGCCCCCATAATAAGGACGCTAAATTCATTCTATAAATTCTCAGCACAGTATTTTTTTTTTACATTAATTAATCCACTGGTCCTTTATTATGGCCTTTAAGCCATTTTATTTTGCTCCAGACATACCAATTTTCTTCCAATGGCTTAAAGCCTTTTTAGGAATAACCTCAAGCACAAATTCTACATGGTGAATCTTGAGTCAAATCCTAATTCACAGACTCATCCAAATTCTTAAGAGCCACTTTCCAAGAATTCCCAATGGCATTTTGTCACTTGATGCAGGACATGAAACTAGAGATAAGGGTCCAGGTTTTTTTTTGTTTTTTTTTTTAAATTGATTAAAGCTGAGCTTATTAGTGTTATTAATAGTTTCTTATGAATCTTCTTGGATTCATCTTCGGAAGGTTAGACATTAATTATATGGCCTTTCTTAAGGGGCTGTATTGGCACTAGTTTTTTTTTTAAATAGGATATAAAACACAAGGATAATCCCTTATATTATTTATATATATACTGTATATCTCTAATTATATTAAAAATATTAAAAATACGAATCCTGGGTAAAGCCATGCGATAAAATAAATAAATTCAAATACCAGGATAATATCAAACTAAAAGCATTTGTATTAAACAGCTTTTAGTTTGATATTATCCTGGTGTTTGAATTTATTTATTTTATCGCATGGCTTTACCCAGGATTCGTATTTTTAATATTTTTAATATAATTATATATATATATATATATATATATATATAT
>NW_015386396.1:1281633-1319636 GCF_001527695.2 Protobothrops mucrosquamatus
GGGCCTTTTAGCTGTCTTCCTCATCCGTTCCTTAACTTCCCTCCTCCTCCCTTCCACCTCCATCCGGCTCTCATTCCCCCCGTTGTTAATCTGTCTATCCTCCGTTCCTTCCCTCCCCCCATCTCTATCGCCTATCACGTTGACCTTACTATCCCCCCCACCTTCCCCCACACATTCTCTGTCTTCTTCCTCTCCTCTCTGCCCCTCACACCCAGGAGTCACTGTTTTAGTTTTAGTGTTATTAGGGTCTGTAGAATTGGACAAAAACAACATATCCCTGTCTCTTGATGAGTGTATGGCAGCTTTTCTAATTTCTCTTAATTGTGTACAGGACCTTTTGTCTGAAATGGTATAGAGTTTCCTGCCTGAGCAGAGGGTTGGATTAGATGACCTCCAATGTCCTTCCAACTTGATTATGATTATGATTACCTTGTTATCTGAGGGATTGCTTATTTCCTATAATGTCTGCTTAGCCAATATGATCTGACAGAGCCAAGGTGCTTAGGCTTCCTTCAGTTAAACACAGTTGCCTTTGGGGAACCAGGAAGTGAGCCTTTTCTACTGTAGTGCCTGACCTCTGGAATGAGATATCCCCTGGGAGACTTCCCCAAGCTCTGGGCTAGGATGCTGGGGGCTTTTGTGGGACACTCTATGTTTATACTGTATACATTTCCTATGTTGTCTGGATTCACCATCTTGTTTTTTATTTGTCTTTATTCTATATTTGTGGTGTTCTTTCCTTATTCATGTTGTATTTTATTTTATCTGCTTTATTGTGAGTCCCCAAAGTCAATCAGGAATTGGATGGCAGCTGAATTAAATAAATTTATATATTTAAATTTGTATTTATTTGGGATCAATTTGCTCAATGACTCTTGACTTTGTGGTTATTTTATGCCGATTTAGCTCTCTTCTGCGTATGAGCACTTGCACTGAAATAACCTCTTTGAACATTAACATTTTCATTAGGTCATCTTCATAGTGATATACTGCAATATTTTAATCATTCCACACTTAATTTGGAAATAATGAGAAAGCCTCTGTCCAGCCAAAGAAGAGGATGGATAAAATGGCAAGATAAGTCCTTTTCATTTAAAATAATCTAGAGAACATACTTATTTCTGAGAGTGCCCCATCTCTTAGTCAGAACTGTTAATGTTTGCCTCACATATTTCTATATTGCTGTGAACTCTTTTTCAAGTAGCTGAATTTCTCTCTAGACATAGCAGTGTCATTCATGCCTAGGAGACATAATGTGGACTGGCTATGTTTCACTACACTGATGTCACCATCTGTGTCATTTAGTGAATACTGACAATCAATATGGAAATCTGAATTTAAGATTCAATGACAAGGTTACAGCCCTGACTTTATTTGACCTTCTCATTTCAGTTGATAGATAGCTCAAGGCTTTTTTCCATATCACCCATGTTCCAGAATAGTCTTTGGGCCACTAATTTATTTCACATCACATCAGACCATTGTTACAAGCATTTTTTAAAAAAATAAAGTTTTTTTTTAAAAAAGAAGAGATTTTTTAATTTAGTTATTTATCAAATATATTTATTTATTAAATGTATTTATTTATTAAATGTATGTGTCCATCCACATAATATATCTAAAATTATGTATATTAACAATTACAGCTGTATTTGTTAATTTCTCTGTGTAGGCAGAGTCACCCTGTGATAGCTGTACCTTTTTTGCTCCATTATATTACCTGAAAGATAATAGGATAAATAAGAAATCATCTAAATTAATCATTTGCTTTCTGTGTCACCAAAAGTAAGTTAAAGTATACATGACTCAATCTGCAGCAAATAATTGTGTCTTAGATTAATGCTTTAGCAATTTTTTATTGCATCACCATTTGTTTATTTTTGTCTCTAAGGGAACAAGAAAGAGCAAAGTTTTCACTATTTTTGTATTGATTTTTTGTTCCACTGTAAGTAGACACCGAGCTCATAGCTCAGCTGTCTTACAAGTTGCAATCAGGCTACTGTATTACGACTTTCCAAAGGTTCCCCCCCCCCTTTGCTGTGACAGATGACAGTTTACATCTGCTCAACTGAATAAGAATGACCATCTACTATAACTATTGATAACATAGTCTCCCCTAGACACTTTAACACTCATGATTTCTATACTTTCAAGGAATGTCAGTCTTTCATTGCCATAATGATTCATGAATACAAACGCTTTTTCTTTTCAATTTCCTAATATTTGATTGTAATTTCTGAGAACAGGTGAGGCCTGGGTCATAAAGCCAAGAATGTTTTTTTAGATTTCTAGGCAATTTGTTGCATTGTTCTCTTCCATTATACATATTTCTCTAGTATAGAGCCAATACTTTGACAGTGACATTGAATGTAATGGAACAAATCTTTCTCCCCACAACAAATTCTCTGTGTTTAACTGACATTCTTGTTATCAGTTGCTTCCATCGTAAGAAAAAATAACTACCACCAAATGTTATTGCTTGATGTAAAATGATATACGTGTGTGCATGCACAGACATGCACACGCACTCCTTCAAGTTGATCTTGATTCCTGGCAACTGCCTGGATAGATCTCTGCAGTTTTCTTGGCAAGGTTTTTCAGAAATGACATTGCTTCCTTCTTAGGACTGAGAGAGAGAGAGTGCCTGGTCCAAGATCACCTTGCTGGCTTTGTCCCTGAGGCAGGACTAGAACTCCCAGCCTCCTGGTTGCTAACCTGGTATCTTAATCACTACAGCAGACTTGTAATCAAAATGCCTTTAGTAAATCTATATATTTACTTTTGGCAATGGATGATGAGGTGTAAGCCCTTGCTGATTACATGCAGTTTGCTATATCCTAAACATTTGCCTCTGTTTTAAAAAAATGTAGCAGGCATTAAAAATGAAGAAATCCAAGAAAGAACCAATAAAAAGGAAGGCACAAATAAATAACAAATAAAAATAACCCACTTCTCTGATTCATGATTTTAATTCAGAGCATGCAAACCTGGCTTATTGGTTATTTTGATTGGAAATATTAAACTGGCAGGAACGTATGGAAATGAAAGTAAAACCACTAATTGTTCTGTTAGATCACTCTAAGGTGATCTGATCTGAAAGTTTCCCCCAAGTATTGCCAGCACCACTGACAGCATAAAGAAAGCCTTGCATTTATAATGCCCTGGAAGCTAGTTGGCAGCAGTCCTGATAAGTCACTGCATGACAAAATCTTATGATGCCGGAAAATAAAACATAGCCAATTCTTTGATGCAGGATTTGTGGACAAGCAAAAAAACCTTCGCAATGGGATTCCCACCAACTACCATTTGCCCAGCTGCCCAATGTACAATCATAATTTGGAAAGATATGTTCAGCTGGACACTTTCCTCGTGAAACCAGGCAGATATCTCCACCACTCCCTTCTGCAGCACTGGATTGAAAAGCAGGAAAATTAGATTCTTCAGTGTGAAATTAAGATTAGTTCTATCACATTTAGCTCATTTTATACATACTGCAGAATGTGGTAGTTTTATCTGCAGGGCATGCTTCAATGCTCCTTCCTGAAAGCATCTCCTGCACAAAGAAATTTAGCATTTGAAGGAGTTTAGACAAAGAAGATACTGTGCCAAAAGGTGAGAATTATCACAATCTAACTTGCAATGGTAAAATCCTAGTAAAGCACTCCCATTTCAATCAGCTACCTGTATAATTTGGTCCTTATCCAATTCTGGCAGTGAAGCTCTTGCTAATGTGTGTGTGTGTGTGTGTGTGTATTGTATAAGCATTCCATTATTTATACTTTTTTTCCTTGTAGGGAGAAGAGAAAATAAGATCTTTTTATTTGACAGGCCAATTGTTTGAAAACATTGCAAGGATTAGGAGACTTCAGGCAAAGAGAAAGAATGAGAGTAATAGAGAGATCCCACAGAAGTAGAAAGTTTTTGCCCATACCTATGTATATTTCATTTGTTCAGATAAAATATCATAGGTAATTTACCTGTAAAAGACTGAAATACATATACTATCTTAACACTTTCTTTCTCTTTGAGCATTGAGACTGCAGTCCAGTATGATGAAGAATTATCAGTAAGGATCATTAAAGTAAAAGTAAATAGGAAAATAGTTATAGCAATATAATTCAATGTGAATAATAGTTGCCTCCTGTGAAATTAAGCTTGGAAATTTCATTCTGATAAATAAGGATAAGACTATTCTCTTCTTCAGGCAAATTAAATGATTTAAACAGTGATGTGTTTCCTTATCCTTTAAACGTCAAGAGAAAACTTCAGTGTGGGCTATGCTGCAGAAAAAATCAATATATTTATTCAATAAGCAATGCCTACTCCTTAATACGTGCTTTGTCTGTTCTGGGCAAAAAAAACCTGAACAGTGCTATAGCAACGTAATCAGTAAAGTAGAAAGCATTGAATTCACTTTCAACTCTTCACAGATGACCCCTTATATTGTGTTCTTAACCTGAAAGGTAGAAAAAACAGTAAAATCACATTTCACACACACCCAACTCAATTATTTCTTCTTACCATCATTAATTTCAACAGACTGTACCTAATGAAAAAAAAAGTTGCTTTGTTCAGAAGAACTTGTAGGATCTTTATAGATAGCAAATGCAAGAATATATTTGTGACCTAAGTATTTCTTCTTGAATTCCCATTGTTCAGAAGGTAAGACTGTTTACAGGTATTATTGGATTATTAGGTGATAGTAAGACATGATTCTATAGTTGATAATGTCTCCTTTACAAATTAAAACAACAAGATAATGAAAGATAACATATGGACATCAAAAGGTCATTTATGAAGCAGTAGGATAGAAAGAGTATTAATACCATTGAACTTTAGGGTTGGAGAAAATTCCTGAAAATATTATGGATAGCCAAGAAAACAAACAAATTTATCATACAGTCAATAGATCTACCTAGAATTCTCCCTCAAAGTACAAATAACCAAGTTCAAATTATCCTATTTCAGTATTACAGTATACAAAGATCTAACCATCCAGACTAGCAACAGGGTGGATAGTTCAGTTAAAATAAATGGATGCACCATTGGAAAACCATAAGAACCAAATTTATCCTGGAGATGTTTTATCTATATGATTGCTAAAAGTCAACTTAGACCTGATGGCATATAATCAATCGATCAATCAATCAATCAATCAATCAATCAATCAATCAATCATACTATAAACATGGAGAAACAGAATGATTTGCAAGTTCAGAAAGCGTGTTACAGTGAATGATATTAAATTAGATTTAACTATGATTACTGTTTAAAATATTTATTTATTTGTTTATTTAATATATCTCTGTATTTCGTATGGATTCATAACAATGAACATTCCACAATCAAAGTTGAAAAATAGAATAATATGGAATTAATAACTGTCAAACTTGTCAAAACCTTTCTTAAATTATTATAACCAGAAGTAATAGACATAACAGGCATACTGATAACAAAGGGGAACCCGAAAAGGAAACAATGTGATAGGTATATATGTCTTTTAACCATTAGCTATTATAGGAGAGGGATGTATAGGTAGCACCTGTGGTGGAGGGACTTACTGCACCAATTTTAGGGTTGTTCATTCACTTTTGGTCACCACCTGGCATTCACCTATCACCTGTGGCTCCATAGTGGCCACACCCTAGTAAATCGTCTCAGCAGATGGGCTAAATCAGGAGAGGATAGCTGATGGGTCTTAGACCCTCAGTGAGGTAGGGGATTTGTCTATCCAAACATCATTGTCCTCCACTCTTACCTTTAGTATTGTGCCAGGTAATCGTAAGGATCTTCTCCTCCTATATAGCAATAGCAATACCACTTAGACATATATACAACTCCATAGTGGTTTACAGCCCTCTCTGAACAATTTACAATGTCAGCCTATTGCACCCAACAATCTGGGTCCTCATTTTACCAACCTCGGAAGAATGGAAGGCCGAATCACCCTTGATCCAGTCAGGATCAAACTCCTGACAGTGAGCAGAGTTAGCCTGCAATACTGCATTCTAACCATTGCGCCACCACAGCTGCTGTTACCTCCACCTATGGATTACAAGTTACGATGGTATCACAAAAAGTGACTTATGGCCTATTCTCGAAGCTACGACAGTTGCACAATCACTGAGGTCATGTGATCGCAATTCAGGCACTTGGCAACTGGCTTGCAATTACAATGGTCGCAGCATCTTACAGTCACGTGATCTGTGACTTTCCCAGCCAGATTCCAAGAACCAAAGTCAGTTGGGGAAGCTGGAGTTGCTTAACAACTGCATGGTTTACTTAACCACATTATTCATTTAATGACAGGGGTAAAAATGGTCATAAAATTGGGCCTGTCATGTGAAGATTTACTTTACAACTGCACCAACAATGGAAATTCTGCTCCCAGTTATGGTCATAAGTAGAAGATTACCTGTACTTTTAGCTGGTTTTAATTCATGGTCCTGTTTTGGAACATACACCACAGAGAAATCTATCAGATTTATTGCTGCTTCCCTGTAATCTGATGATTCTTTAGAAAGCATTTACCAGCATTTGTTTTACATTACAGGGACAGCCTGTCTATCTGAAAATCTGCCAGTCTGATGGTTGTCTAATCCAGTGCACTAAGGTAAGCTGAGAAGAGGAGCAAGAGAGAAATCTATTCTACTTCTGCCTGCATCTCCTTTTAAATTGTTAATATTTAAAATAGTGTTAATATTTTTTTTAAAAAAAATTATACTGCTTGTAAGTTGGCACATGCCTATTTCCAGCCTGAATTAGGGAAGTTACAATTTTGAAAAGGCAAGAGAATCTCACAATTTCAAATATGAAAGCGTACGTTTTTAAATTCCAGCCAGAATCAGGAATTCGATCCAAATCCATGCTGAATATATTTTCAAAAACTGCACATAGCACAAGCTGTTTTTGAACATGACCTATTAAACATGATCTCTACAAAGACACAATAGTACAGGATCGCTGATAAGTTTAGGGTGTCTTATTTGACACAGGACCCTGGGTTCAGGGAAATATAAGCACTCTCTAATATGTTAGATGGACTGTTTGCAATTCAGTTAACTTGGTGTACCTGTAAACTGAGAAGAACATTCTTAACTTTAATTAACTGTCCTCAAGTGGGTATAGATGCTTGGAAAACAACAAGCTATCAGTTTAAATGAATGGCATAACTGAGGTTCAACAGTACAAGTAGTCCTTGACTTATAACAGCTCATTTAGTGACCGTTTGAAGTCATAATGGCACTGAAAAAAGTGACTTATGACCGCTTTTCACACTGTTGCAGCATCCCCATATAGTCAAGTGATCAAAATTCAGATGCTTGGCAACTGACTCCTATTTATGAGGGTTGCGGTGTCCCCGGGTCATGTGATCACCTTTGGGGACCTTCTGACAAGCAAAGTCAGTGGAGAAACCAGATTCACTTAACAACCATGTTACTAACTTAACAACTGCAGTGACTCGCTTAACAATTGTGGCAAAAAGGTTGTAAAATGAGACAGAATTCCCTTAACAACTGTCTCACTTGGCAATTGAAATTTTGGGCTTAACTGTGGTTGTAAACTGAGGACTACCTGTAATGCGCTTGCTGTTTCTAGTGCTCATATATTTTAAGACAATTCTCTTGCCTTTGACTTTTTTTTTTTTTAATATCATAAGCTGTTTTTAAAAAGAAAGAAAATGTTATTACTTTTAACTTGCACAAGAGTGATTGTGAAATCCCATAATTAAATGGCTGGGACGAAAAAAACATGTTAAGACATTTGACCTAGCAAACAGAGTTACTGATAAGTTGTTTATGGAGAGCAAGGAATCAAGGAATCACTTAGGAAATGGTGAGATCTGGTCCCACCTGAGGCATGAAAGCCAGCTGAGTGATTTTGTACTAGTCAGTGTGGGAGATGACCAGGCTGAACCCGAGGGAGGGGTCAAATGCATCATCAGTCATGAGTCCCTTTGTGCCCAGAAGAGAGCCAAGTCCCGCCCATCTTGAATTCCATTCACTCTTATGTGTCGCCAATTTGCTTTCACCGTTAGTAGTTCAGACTCTTGTAGAGAGCGTTAACCAGTGCTTTTTTTGTAAGAAAAAAGATGCCGGAACTCACATCTTGTTAATCTTTTATTAAAAAAATTATATATTCAGCTCTTAGCAGGACCGGTGATTGAGAAGTAATTAGTAATTTTTTTTTCATTTTTAAATTTGGGGTCACACTTTTACACTAAAAATTTAAAAAAGATTTTCAATTCACCAACAATTTTTTAAAATAAAGAAATTATTTGTCTTTCGCATGTAGTCAATTACTGTACACACACCCACACATGTCAGTTGTGTAACGAAACATAATGGTTACCGCCTGCAGTAAGCACTCAGTGTGTGACCACACGACCAATCACAAGCCGAGCAATGCCATCACAATTAGCACGGACGAAGTATGCATGCATTGGACTTGACACACAAACAGCCAGTTTTAATGATTTTGCCGCCAACCTGCTACGCTCGACAGGGCGATTCAAGTCCACATGGACCAAACATCAAATTTTCAAAAGTTACTTTTAAAATTTGGAGAATCTGTCAAAAAAAGGGGCTGGAACTCTGTTCCGGTGTGTTCTATGACAAAAAAAGCACTGGCGTTAACTTACAATAAACTCTTATGTACATTTGAACTGCCTGGACTCCTGCATTTCTGCATTTGACTGTTGCTCTTTCTCAGCCCAACCCACCTCACAGGTTAGTTGTGGGGAAAATAGGAAGAGGGAGGATTATTGTGTGTGTCAGTCACCATCCTGAGTTATTTATAAAAATAAAGTAAACAAAGAAATAAATATTAGAATGAGAGGTGTGGCAAATTGCATTGTTATTCATATGATCTCTCTTGGCTGAAGGGTTAGGGTTTATCTTTATCCATAGATATATGACCACCGGTTGTTTATATTTGCCAGGTGCCTTTTCGCCATAGAGCAACTATACTAGCTTGGCACTGTAAGAACAGCAATAGTAATTCACAAAGGCAACAGCTGGCATTAAGTTAGTGCTTGGACATGTGTATTTACATCACCAACCAGCTTCTATAACCCAGTCCAAGATTCAGAAGATTCATGATTGAGTCCAATACTGGTGATCTTCCTGAATCCTTCCATCTCTATCAAGGTACCTGACTCATAGATGCAATTTAAGCACTCATACTGAAAGAAATTCCATCATGCCTGTAAAAGGATCTTTCTGCATTGTAATAATGTTAATATTAAGTGGCAATAGAGCAGCCACTTTAATCATGACAAAGGAAGATGTTTGTGAAGCATTTCTGAGCAAAGCAGGATGCTTTTCTTTATACTGAGAGGGAAGCAGGAACCCCACTGGACGGCAAAACTATTGTGTGGAACAAACACATTTTTCTTGTTTATAATTTCTTCAAGCTTTGCTGCTTTGCTACTCTTATACAAAATAAATTGCCTAGTTAGATAAAAGATGGGAAAGGAAGGGGAATATCTGAGAAATCAATTTGTAGGATACTCCACATGTCAGATGGGGGAAATGAGGAAAGAGGAGGATTTTAAGGTGTCTAATCAACATGCTATATTTCTAAGCTGAAAGACAAATGCTTGTTTTAGTTGTTCCCATTTCAATGTTTGAAAAGCAAATAACTATCTTATCATGTCTGGTGGAATCAATCCCAGCTCAAGATTTATCTGTCATTTCCCCCTTTTTTCAAATAAGTTAGTTCAATGGGCCTTTGGAAAAGTGAATAAAAATCTCAGAAACCCCATATTTTTTGGGAAATCATTTTATGCATCTGCTTTCTAAAATTTCTTCTATACATTAGGTTTTTCTTTCTTAAGAAGAGAGAAAAATTTTTGTATAGGTTATCTTTTGCAAAAAAGAGAGAGATCAATTTTATTATATGCTGATATATTTGGAAATTGTGATAAAATAGCAAAATTATTTCTACCTGCCAACATGGCATCGGACCTGGTTATCTCCGAGACCGCCTTCTGCCTCAGATTACCTCTCATCGGCCGATACGCTCCCACAGAGAGGGTCTCCTCAGGGTGCCGTCAGCCAGACAGTGTCAGTTGGCGACCCCCAGGGGGAGGGCCTTCTCTGTTGGAGCCCCCACCCTTTGGAACAAACTACCCCCAGAGATCCGGGTGATTCCGGATCTCCCCTCCTTCCGCCGCGCCCTCAAGACATGGTTATTTCAGCTAGCCGGACTGGCCTAAGGGGTATTTTAATTTGGTTTTTAAAATAATTTTAAAAAGAAACAGCCAATAATGAATATTTCATTTTAATCATATTTTAAAATTAGTATTATTGTATTAGTTATCTGTTTTAACTGGCTGTAAGCCGCCCTGAGTCTGTTAGGAGAAGGGCGGGGTATAAATTTGATAAATAATAAATAATAATAATAATATAAACAGTAATCTTTGCAGTAATTTAAATAGGAGGTGATCAAAGGGAAGAATGATAGTGAGTAAAACCTCCTGATCCAGGGAAGCCTGTAACTGGTACACAAAATGGAACTGTGTAAAGACTATTCCAGGTATAGCTGCCAGTTACCATTTGAGCAGCAGCTGTTTATTGAATATGGTACCCAGACTGATCCAGTTCCAAATTAGGAAGCATGGCCCTATTGAGAGCCAAACAAAGATTATCCTGGAATCACTCTGCCTTGCTGGGATTGTATGGCTTGGAACTCGGGTATAAAACTGAATATCATCAGTGTTACATCACGTAACTTGCTTTGGTGAACAAAGCAGTTTATAAATTATTCAGTACACTAACAGGACCAGATCCATGAAAACAGATCATCTTCCCCCAGTTCATGCAGATACGAAGTAAAAGGGGTAAAAGTGTCAACTCTTGTGGCACCGCACAGAGGATTGCACTATTACTCAAACTTTCACTCCTTCCCCTCATTGCCATCAACTAAAACCGCCCACACAGGAAGGAGAATTACTGCAAGCTGGTGCCCCATCATTAACCCTCAGATGGTCCCCCAAATTACTATGATTGATAATATCAAAGGTCCCTGAGAGATTAAAGAGAACAAAAAGGCCATACTTCCCCTATCTCAGTTCCACTACAGGTTCTTTTCAAGAGCAGGGGTGGGCAATTATGGCCCTTTATGATCTGTGGATTTCAACTCCCAGAATTCCTGAGCCAGTATGAAATCCAGGAATTCTGGGAGTTGAGATCCACAGATCAAAGGGGTCAAATTCTGGCAGTTGAAGTCCACAGGTCATAAATTCTCAGCAATTCTGACAGTTGAAGTCCACAGGTCTTAAAGGGGCCATAGTTGCCTACTGCTGTTCAAGAGCAATTGGTATGGATTTAATTCTGTACCTGTTTCTGATGCCTGATTGAAAAGTCAGATAATTGGTTTCCTAAAGAGTTTTCTGCAATCCCAGCTCCACCATTCTTTAAACCGCTCTCCAAAAAAGGAAGGTTGGGACCCTGGCCAAGTTGAGTGATATTTTCTTGAGGAGAGGGACTTGTTCATTTAATGACAGACAGAATTACAGTACTCCCATGGAAACATTCACCCCTACCCAAACCCAGGCTCTTCTAATCCCCTTGGAAGTTTTCCTCAAGCAGGGGGAAACAGGAAGAACAAGGGACCTCGGCTGCAAGTGTCTTGATATCTGATCTCTGATATCTTTGAATTCTGTCCATATTCTAAGGACAATCAGTTCAACTCATTCCAGATAATCTTGGAAGACATGGGCTCTGTACCTCACTAGGACATTTCCAGTTAAAACTCTTCAGATTCATTCTGAGCTGAATGTTATCCTCCAGATGCTCCACAAACTCTTTGAAGTGGTTGATAAAATGCTCTTCAAGGCCATCTTTCTCCAAAGGAACCAGATCATTTTAGATAGGACTGGTAGCCAGGACTCCGAGGATGCTCATAAAATGACAATGTTTGCTTGAACCTGAGCTCTTTCTTGTATTCAGATTCATTCCTCACTTTTCACTTAGCAGCACTCCAGGTGTCTCCTGTTCTATCACTTATCTTCTGGAGCACCTTTCTTTATTCTCTCAAATGCTGGCTTTTGCCTTAGTTAATGTTATTGTGTTCTGCCAAACCTGGGAAAGAGTTATAATTGGTTTGGAGCTGACTTCATTGTTTTGTGTGAACAGGCTATAATATCGTACACACTGAAAAACAACATATGTAAAAGAACTCTGACACTTGACATTATTTATTTCACATTGCTGGTGTAACTATTTCTAGAGTTGTGACATTTTGACTGAGGAACTGCTGTAGCTATAGATTCAGGGCTATCTAATTTTCCATGCCCAGGATTAATGATCATATCTGGAATTAGGACTATACATTTTTGTTTCTTAGGTTGTTAGCTTCTTAGCTATTCTGGATATGCCTTAGGTCTTTGGTTGTGGCCTCCTGTAAGGCTATTATGAAATCTTATCTTTGAGAAAGATGGTTGCAGTAACTTTCAGACACTGAACTTACCTTTATCCCAAATCTTTTGCAATAATAAATATATTTATTTCTTTTGTAGGAAAAGTATCTTCCTTCCTTCCTTCCTTCCTTCCTTCCTTCCTTCCTTCCTTCCTTCCTTCCTTCCTTCCTTCCTTCCTTCCTTCCACATAAATGGTGGTAATCGATATCAAGTAATACACCAATTGTTCCTAAGCCTTTACTCAAAATCCTAAATGTTTTTGAGTCATCATAGCACTGAGTTTGTATAGATGATTAACATCGATTATAATTATTAGAGTCATTTTCACTGTTCTGTGATTGACCAATTACCTGAGAGTTCTTTGAAGTGCAATACTTATATATAATAAAGTGTAAAAGTAGAAGACATTTTTAATCCTAAGGCAAGTAAATTAAAGAAGTGATTCCCATAATGCTGGGCACAAATGAAACAAAGCTTAAAATTCTTAAATTTCAGACTCAAAGAATTATATAACTCTTGCCAAAATAGCAGTCATCAGAAGCATTTGGAAATATGTTTTCTTTCTTTCTTTCAGGAAAAGCTGATCATTTGTTTTTCTGCCTTTTTTTTGAGAAGAAAGTCTATCAACATTCACGCTCCAATATAAGCTGCACGGCGAGAGAGAGGTAAAGAATGCATTTCCAATTAACTTCCCACTTCAAGGCTGACATTTGATTTAAGCAGAATTCAACACTAGGTGATTTTTTTTACTTCTGCCTGCCAATGAAGTATGCAAGATTTTAAAGGTGACAATAGAAGAAATATCACAGAATGACATGCTGAGAGAGTGAAAGAAGAGTTTCCAAGGAACTGGTTTTACTTGCCTGTCTTAGCCATGGAGAAATGGATCCCCTGACTGACAGCTTTGTGGGTCTGGAATAATGCAATTATTTTAAAGCTACAACTGTTTTGCCAGAGTCTCAGTTAACAACTAGGGGATTATGTTCCATTATACACCTGGCCCCAATCTGATACTGCATTTTTAACTACAGGAAATAGGATGGGGAGACAGTAGGCAATTTAGCATGATTTGATTTAGAGCATGAGCTTTTTAAAACTTTTATTAACTGTGCTAAAAGATGGCCTTGAAATTTCCAGGCTAAGAAAGCTTGCACCTAATGAAATACACACAGCTATTAAATGTAGAGTCTTTCTTTCTTTCTTTCTTTCTTTCTTTCTTTCTTTCTTTCTTTCTTTCTTTCTTTCTTTCTTTCTTTCTTTCTTTCTTTCTTTTCATACTATGTGTAACATACCTCTATATAATAATTATAATAATTCAATTCTTATCTGCTTCTTTTTTAAGTTTCTAGTCTATTAACATTTTAATAATTTTAAATATTTTTTTCTGTGGATCTAAAATAATCTTTTATAGTCGCATGCTATATTTAGTATTTTTAAGAAAAATCTTCTCTCTGTTGAAAAAAAATGCCACTTAAAACTGACTGATTATGTGCCATCAATTTGTTACTGACTCTTAATAACATAGATAAACCAAGTTGATGTATCTCCAATGTGGTCTTTCAGATCTTTTAATGATGCACTTATTGCCGCTGTAACTGAGTCCATTCACTTGCCTTTGTCTTCTCTTTCCTTCTACCTTTTCCAGCATTAGAGCCTTCTTCAGAAAGCTAGGTGTCTGTATCCTGTGTCTGAAGTATATGGTAATTTGAGCCTGGTGATTTGTGCCTTGAATGAGAACTCTGGCTTTATTTGTTCAATTATCCATTTGTTAGTTTTTTGGGTTACTCATTATAGCAATAGCAATAGCACTTATATACTACTTCACAGTGCTTTACAGCACTCTCTGGTTGGTTTACAGAATCAGCATATTGCCCCCCCCCCCAACAATCTGGGTCCTCATTTTACAGGATGGAAGGCTGAGTCAACCTTGAACTGATCAGGGTTGAACTGCTGGCAGTTGGCAGAATTAACCTGCAGTACTGCATTCTAGCCACTGCACCAGCATGCAAAAGTCTTCTTCAACATCAATATACACGATTATCATTACTGTTTCAAACCAGCTTCTTCAAAGTACAACTTTTCTTCCACAAAGTATCACAGTGTACAGTATATTTTTGCCTGTACTGTTCTAATCTTTTCCTCAAAACTAAGTGGAATAAAATAAAAGAACATTAATCTTCCAAAGGCTTCTGAATTAGCATTAGTAGCACAGAATGACAATATCCCTCATATGTAAATGAGAGATCTTAAGAAAATAATCAGAAATTAATACATACTGTAGACTTTTTGTACCATGAAACATTAAAAAGGGAAGAATATGAATACCAAAAATGGGGCACTTGCTAAATGGTCACCTACAACGAAGAGAGTATGTTCATTGCATTGTAGCACATCACATTCTTTCATTAGCTACATTTATTCATGGCTCATTTTAATAACAGCAAATGAAATAAATGAAAAATCAGTTTGCCCTGTGATGGCTTTCTACCCTAGGGTTCCAAATCTAGAAAAAATGGCCAGTTTTCAGAACATATCTGCTTCAGAACTGCATGTCCTTATTATAATCCTTACATGTCAGAGTGAATTTACACGTGAAGAATGACCCAACAATCTTGTTCCCCAGTTAATTTGCTCACCTCCAAGTGACGACAAGGCACAAACTAGTCTCCTCACAACTTTCTCAATAGCTTTCTTTTACTACTATGTAGAGTGATCTTGTTTTTGCTTTATGTTAAAGCAATTAGAAAAAAATATGCAAGGGTGCAATTGAGATTTGCATTACAGCAGTCAGGAATGGGGTGGATGATGATTACTTTGGGCCAATCATGGATATGGGAAGGCTTAGTTAATTTCTTAGTTGTTTGGGTGACAAGGCTGACCAGAGGAACCCATTTAGGTTTCCCAGAGGTATTTAGAGATAAAATCCCATAAGGTTAATTGGTTAATTAATTTGAGCCTATTTTTCCTGTTGCACAATATGGTGCCTCCCTTCACCCAGTGCAAATAAGATTAGGGAGTTATGTTATATATTTATGGATAAATGATTGAATACATGAAATATAAGAGCAAACTGTTTAAAATTGTGAGCGCTTCTGTTTCCAAACTGTACCAAATAGCTCTCACTTCTCAAGTTCTCCACAATATACATTCTAGGAAGCTCAGAGGTTCATTCAAGAAAGATAATCAGCAGACTTGTTCGGAAGTTCCTAGGGAGAAAGCTGAATATTGTTAAATTAGGAGAGGCATGATGAATCACAGCAAAATCCTATATACAGTAACCGCATCTTTTAAAATATAAATAATAATTGCTGGTCTCTCTGTGTGATTACTATTAGTATTTCAGCAAATGGGAAAAGAGGAAGTTAGCTTTCTCTTTCCTACTTTATTCCTAGCTGAAATAATGTTTATTAGGTGTGTTGGAATATTATTGGCATCTAATATGGCCCTTACAAATTTAATCTAGCCCTAGTGATAAATTGTGTGGTAGTAGAGAACCATATTGTGAATGTGAAGATTATTCTCCGAAGTGTAAATCTTGGCTAGTTTAGCAAATACAATAGGTCAGTTGTGGAAAACTTGCCACTATGGTAATGGAGGTGGTTCAGTGAGCTATGTGAAGTCAGACAATTGACTGAGAATGGTTGGAAGCTGATCAAAGAGAGAAGCAACCTGGAGTTAAAGAGAAACTTCCTGACAGTGAGGACAATTAGCCAGTGGAACACCTTGCCTCCAGAAATCGTGGGCGCTCCATCACTGGAGATTTTTAAGAAGAGGCTAGACAGTCACTTGTCTAGGATGGTATAGGTTCTCCTTCTTGAGCAGGGGCTGGACTAGAAGACCTCCAAGGCCCCTTCCAGTTCTATTCTATTCTAATTCTAATTTAGTAAACTTGGGGTTAATGAATTGTACATACCCAGACCATGTGGTTAATGTATTGTTTAAAGTGTTATATGAACCTAGGAAATAGGATTAACTGAATAGCTCATGTTACATTAACTGGGGTCATTTCAGTAATGTCCATTTTTATTTCTGCTGGAAATATTAATACTGTTTTCATTGCTGAGAAAGAGCTGTAATTGTAGTTATTTCTCAACAAAATATTTGAATATGTATATTTTTCTGCATGGATAAACAAGATGGAAAAAAAGGGTCAGAATATAAGAAGAACCATTTCTGGTTTCACACTATAAATGAAGATGACAATCCTCTTCAGTTAATGCATTCGTCCTTTTTATCTAGTTTGTTGTCAATTTTAGTGTTTTAATTTTTAGTGCCCAATATTTTTAAATGTTTTTTAAACTGTTGATTGTTGATATTGTTATTTATGATATTGTAAGCCACCCAGAGCCACTTGAAAATAAGATGGATGGCATATAAATTTGAAAGAAAAGAAAAGAAAAGAAAGAAAAAAGAACACATATATTCATATTCATAGAGAGAAAGTGTTCCATTAAATCTCTGTCAACACATTAGTTTAAAGCAGCCTGATTCCAAGATTCCTCTACACTACAGAAATAGAGATTGATATTTGTAATTAGGCAGAAAAATAATGGACTTTGTCAAGCAGAATATTTTTTTGTAATGAAGAGAAAAACACTGCTGAGAAAAACTGCAAGGCTTATTTAAGCTGTTTAATGGACTGTTTGAACAATATATAACCTCCGAATGCATACAGTAAAAATGTTTGCTACTGAAAGAGAAGTGATCTTTGCTAAGCTCACAAATGTAGTGATTAAATTCATCACAACTGCAGCAGTTTATATACAGTAATTCTGCATATGTGTTTGATATACATTGGTTCTAAGTTGAAGCATGCTAATATCACAGAAATACTGATTGTACTATGAAAGGAATCAGAACTGTATAATTTCATCCCCCAGAGGGCTAGCATTTGCTACAGCTTGTTCAGTGTGCAAGTGGTTTTCTATATTGCACCCAAGACATCTATTGTTAGTGGTAGTATCTTTGCTTTTTTTGCCATGATAATTTTACTTCTATCTGCAGGTCTTTGTTTTTGGTTATTTTCTTCAGTTTTTTCCTCTTCTTTTCTTCTGTCTCCAGGTACTGCCACTGTATCCATACTTTTTGTGTGTATGTGTGTGTGTTTCTTATAGACAATTAAGTCTGGGGTGTCATGTGGCAGATGCTTGTCAGTTTGAATTTTAAAGTCCTAGAGCACTTTAGCTTCTTCAAACCAAACAGGACTGACACAGTCTTCAATGGATAGTTAGAACTGCAGAAAAACTATTGCAACCAGCCTGCCTTCCATTGAGGAACTGTATGCTGCACGAGGCAGAAAGAGGGCTGCAGAAAGACCCCTCACATCCCGGACATAAACTGTTTCAATTTCTCTCATCAAGATGACACTATAGGGCATTGCACGCCAAAACGACTAGACACAAGGATAGTTTTTACCCCCATGCCATCACTCTGCTAAACAACTAATTCCCACAACACTGTCAAACTATCCTTTTTTTCCAGAGATAAATTCCTTGTGTTTCCAATCTTTTTCTTTCTTTCTTTCTTTCTTTCTTTCTTTCTTTCTTTCTTTCTTTCTTTCTTTCTTTCTTTCTTTCTTTCTTTCTTTCTTTCTTTCTTTCTTTCTTTCTTTCTTTCTTTCTTTCTTTCTTTCTTTCTTTCTTTCTTTTTTTCTTTCCTTCCTTCCTTCCTTCCTTCCTTCCTTCCTTCCTTCCTTCTTTATCTATCTATCTATCTATCTATCTATCTATCTATCTATCTATCTATCTATCTATCTATCTATCTATCTATCTATCTATCTATCTATCTATCTATCTATCTATCTATCTATCTATCTATCTATCTATCTATCTATCATCTTCATTTTCTATTACTTTGTCTATTTTATGGCCCTATTATTGTTTCTGATTAGATTCTGTGCTGTTTTCTTGCAGCAACTGCCTAGGAGGCCATTGTTTCTTCAGTTTTTTTTTTCACAGATGGCATTTGCTGTCTGTTTCTGTCTTCTCAATTTTGACTGTATGCCCTCCTCCTCCTCCTCCTCCTCCTCCTCCTCTCTGCTGTTGTTGCTGCTACTGCTGTTGTTGTAATGGTTATGGTGTATACTTAATGGGTAAATATTTGAAATCTAAGGAGCATTGAGACAAAGGACAAAGATTTGAGTATGCCCAATGACGACTTCTTGAATGGGAAGTGAATATCATAGTAAAGCATAATGCCTATTAGAAGAAGTCAATGTAACACCAAATAAAACTTCTTTGGATATACAGGAAACAAAACAAAAATAGATTTCCAACTAGTGATTATATCCTGTCTGTAATAAAAAGTTATATAACACATCACTAGGCCAAAAATCCATCAGTAATAAATCTTTACGAAATTTAAAATGGGAATTGGCTAAATGGAGGGAGACACTGGTCCATAAAATTTCCACATTAAAAAAACATCGATCTTTTTATATTTTAAAAAAATTGTCAGGACAATAGACAGTTTGAGAAGGAACAGACAACTTCATATTGGGGGGGGGGGAAGTGGGAGAGAAGTATTTGTTATAGAGAAGACAAGCTTATGTGAACATTTGGTTCAAACTAACATAACAGAAACTAAATTTTCCTGTCCCTTCATTTTTATGATTGTCTGATATCTAAATAGTAGTGAGACAAATCAAAAGTTTGTTGATGGATGTTCAATATATGACTTTATGTTCTGTGTAATTATATATGGATCTCTACCATGATTGATTCTATTTTGATACCCCCTGCTAAAATATCTAACAAAATGTAATATTTTGTTTCTGAAGTTAATATTCTAGCCAGGTACTATTTTCCCCAGTCATCTCACTTCAACTCTAACAATATCTTTTCTTATGTGGAATGCCTTAAGATTTGAAATTTTGAGGGGATTAATAAAAACACAAATTTGTTATTTAATCCACTCAAAATTTCAAATCTTAAGGCATTCCACATAAGAAAAGATATTGTTAGCGTTGAGGTGAGATGACTGGGGAAATATAATATAGTTTGGCAAGTTATCACAAAGTTTTTCATAAGTAATGCTGTATGAATCAGGAACTGAACGTACAGTAATGCTCCTATGCATGTGAAGTAAACGGTAATTTTAGAGCTTTTTTTCCAAAGTGGTAACAAAAATAAACAAACAAACAAACAGCCCAAAACAGAATAAAAGCAGAAACCTGTGTTGGAAAGGTTTTATTGTGTGAATAAAGCCTTTGATTCTTCCTGCCTGTATATTAAAGCTGCCCCTACACTGTAGCTGGGCAACGCAGGATAAGCAACAGACATGTCAAAATACTACCAGGATAGTGGTTAAGGAATAAGAAATAAGATAATAAAGGCTGAAGAAGGCACTGCTCTGTTGATTAAGCAACAACAGCAGCCTTCAATAGAGGCATGACCAATCTACGTAATATCTTCATATCACTAACTATTGTTGCATCCACCTATACAAACTGTACAATATTGAAGGGACTTAATATATTGGTGTTATAATACTGGCTTGTACTAATGCCAAAGATTTAGTATGTGCTACTATATGTAATTGTTTTATCATTGAGAAAACCAATGGAAAATGACATTAAAAGTACATTAGATAACTATTAACTGTATAATTGCCAAATATTTCTGCTGGCATGACGGAGTGCAATGGTGGAATCATCAAGAAAGGAAATCAAATGTTCTTTTTCTGATCTTGGAAAACCAAAAAATGAACAAACTCCCCCACCCACCCTAGCTCCACTCCCTGGAACAACAAAAATAGTCTATTCTCATTTCATTTCTTTTCTTTTACTTGAAAAAAATAAGATGGATAAATGATGGAGTTCTTTCCTGGTTATGCCATGTGAGAAATGCACCTGTTGTGAAAAGAGGAGATGGTGATTATGTCTTTAACAGGATGTGCATATCAAAATCTGCCTCGTTCAGCTTTCTTTCTTCTTCATCATTACACCCAGGATCATAATCTAAAAGAGGAGAAAAAAAAAGTTTGCAGGGCCATATTACAGCTGCTTTTAATCTGCCTCTCTCTGGGAATATTTGTCTTTCACTTGTTAAAAAGAAGATCCTTGGCCTTAGAGGAAAAGATATGTGAACAAATTAACCCCATAGGGACCTCATGTGATGCCCTCGGTCACAATGTACTATAGCATTCTATTCTGTAGTTGGTACATTAAGCAAGACTAATTGCCGATGGACTAGATTCTAAGAGAAAGGTTTTCGTGTCAGCCACATTCCGCAGAGCTTCTAATCCAAATGATTTTAGTAATTTGGGAGGTTTATCAGAAACAGGGATTCAATAGGGCATGCATATAAAAGCACCAAGTATGCTTTTTAAAAAGTGGCTTCTGACTCAGCAACTATGATTTCCAGTGGTTGTTGGAAACGATAGTTCACATTTGGAAGACCATCTGCAACTGTTTGACAGACATTTTCACTGAGTTAATAACAGATATAAGCACTAAGAACTTTAAATATTTTATGTAAACTGTAAAACTTGGTTTTGGCCTATATGTGGAGGAAAATATTTATGTAAAAATGAAGGCAATACTTTTGTATGTAGAATTAGTAGAAATCTGGAAAAAAAAGGTATTGTTTTCAGGACCATGAACATATCCAGCATGATTGAGTGGATATAGTGCTGTAAAGAATTAGAAAACCCGGGTTCAAATTCTGATTGCTATGAAAACCATGGGTGGTCTTTGGCTAGCTCTCAGCCTTACCTATCTCAGTTTACATAGCATCTGCAGTGGTACACTGATAGTAAACCATCTCCTATCTTTTTTGGCTTTCATGATATGATGCTGCTAGCCAAAAACTCATGCACTTTATCTTCATTATTACTGTGTAAGGCTCAGCAGGAAGTGAGCTGGGCTCTTCTTTCTGTTCAGTTGATTATGAGCCATTTGCTTTCGTCAGACACCTTCTCAACTTGCTATTTTCTTGCTTTCTAGTACATGTTGTTTTTCCATAATCATCACTCAACACTTTATCTTTTTTCTCTCTCTCCCTAAACTGATCTTTTCGGCAACCCTTGCAGTAAACTTCAAATCTGTTTCCTTCAAGTCACCTTGGAAGGCCACACAGACATTCTGAAATAAACTGCTTTTTATAATTAACATTTACCACTGGGGAATAATCCAAGGATAAATAGTGAAAAGGGGAAAATATCCCATGGCACACTGAGTCATAGACTTGGCATATCCCATTCAGTCTATTCAAGGAAGAATGGCCTGGACTTCATACAGTGTGACAGACTCATTTTGGTCCATTTTGAAAGGCTTTATATTTAAGAAAGATACTGTTGGAAGAAAAATCAGGTCCTGGAATTAAAATGGAGGCTAGCTGCTTAGGAAAGGTTCTTGTTTATTGATGAGCAGAACCAGCAACAGCATGCAGTTCTAGGACAGCTGACACATGGAGTTGAGAGTGGGTGGGTTTTTTATACTTTCTGATTGAGATGCTCCAGGGGGTTGTGCAATGTAGTGAACCTTGTGTCAATGGTAGTGGGTTAATCCTATTATGTCCTGAAAGTCCTGTCCTGTCCTTAGAATTTGGGTGGAGGAATGTAAATTCTTAATCCCATCAGCTGTGGGGGCTGAAGGTGTTATGTTTATGAATAGATTAGCCCAGTCTTTCTGAATATCCATTCAAAATCTCTTAACGATTGGCCTTTTTGCTTGAGGCTTTTTTCTATAGCAGGAAGACTGGGGCTACTTTCTGCTTTTGTTAAGATTTTTTCCTCCATTCCTCCTTTAGGAGAAATATTCTATCCTGCCTCTTTTAATATCCCCAAAAATATTTCATTCTTGGGAGGGGTGGGAAGGGGTGCTGACTTCCTACAATACATTTCTATTCTAAAATAACTGAATAAATGGTACAGCTCTATGGCTTCCAGGTTTTGAGGATCAATAGTTGTTGGACTACTTGATGTAGAGATATATATATTTTGGTTGGCTCTATTTATACCAGATGTTGACCTATGATTTCCTGTCAAACCTGTCGGTTTAATGGGAGAGGGTGTCACAACTTTATTTATTTGTCAAATATCCACATTGTTCAAGTCCCATATCAGGAAACATATTCTACTTCATCATGTTTAGCCTCTTCTGTAAAAAAAATCATATTAGGGACAGGGGCTGTTTTATTCATATTATTGTATCATATGTCCTCTGCGTTTTCTTATTAATTGTAAATTAGCAGAATCTATATATTATGAGATCCTATCTAGTTCAAAGAAATAAAAACATATTAGCAGGAAGTAAATAGGGATAACATTAGAAAGAATAACATTCTAACAACTAGAACAGAATGTATGTGTATTAGATGCAATTGACGCAAGTGTACTAATTGCACCCTTGTTTTACATGTTGCAAATAAAAGAGTTTTGAAATATACACTTATTCATGAGCACATTAATTACAGGTGGAGTTTTTCTTTTCAACTGAGGGCCTTTTGTTCTTTTAAGGGGAAACTGTTTTCTTCATATTTCTGTAAGATGAATAAATATTTACAGAGCAGCTAAATGACACTGGAGTTTTGGAGACACTCGAAATGGATCTAACTGGGTCATACCTCTAGTTCAGTGATGATGAACCTTTTAGACACTGAGTGCCCCAAAACCCTAACCCCATTCTGCCCCTGCCCCGCCCACTCTGCCATGCCCCCACCCCACCCACCCTGCCCACCCACAGGGCCACCTACTGCCATGGTGGCCACGCCCTCTGCCCGTGCCCCGCAACATCATCTGCATGTGATGGGGCATGAGAGCGGAATCTGGTCCCTGCTGCCTGGCTTCCATGTCCTTGGCTGTGCTGTTCCGTGCAGGCCATGCCTGGGGGCGATTCTCTTCCGGGGGGGACTGCTGGTGAGGAGGGGGCTACAGGGGGTGGTGGGGCTGGGGCAACAGTGCACGTGCTCACAGAGAGGCCTCTGTGTGCCTCCTCTGGTATGCATGCCATAGGTTCACCACCACTGCTCTAGTCTGTAGTTCCTTTTCCCCCTCTCTGATCTGAACAGTTGACCGCTATGAGCTGGCAGGTGATGCAATGTTACATTTCTTATATTACAAGGACAACTGAGTCATTTCATATATACCATTACACAGTTCTTCATTACTTAGCTCCGATCTGTGAAGTTATGCTACTTCATTTGCAACTATATTTCAGCATTTAAAAGGAACATAAAAGAATGTAAAGAAATAAAAATATTCAGAAGTGGTACCATTTAAACAGGGTTGAGGAAGAAGTCTATCAGCTTTGATAGACTTTGGTACTGTTCAATGACAACGTTTCTATAACTACCTTCTTAAAAAAGTTCTGTTATCACTGCTACTATTATATTGACATTCTCAAAACAACCATACAACCCATCTGCAGTTTAACTAAGGTTGTATAAAAAGTAATTTTCTTCAAGTTATGCCCATCTGTATCATTTTATTGGCAGCCATACAGAAAGGGTTTGCCACTGCCTTTTTCCAGAATGGTTTTTCCAGGTTAACAGTATGGTGTTTCTTGGAAGGCTCCCACCCAAATACCAACCAAGAGTAATTATGTTCAGCTTCCAAGTCCACACAAGGCCAGCCAGATGTTTCCATCTGTTGCAGCTACTTTGAAATTTAGACAGACTGGGATGAAGTTATACTAACAAGTTCACTATTAGTCAAGGCAATCTCTTTTCTTATTTAGCTGACTTTTAGGGATCATAGGAAAAGTTAGGATTTTGGTTTTATCAATGATATCAACATTTGAACAAGAACTATATTCTTCGATATCAATTTATGTCAGAATATAGAATGATGAATATTAGATAATCGAAGAAGGCAACCAACCCATTGCAACTAAATTTGTTAGGGGTGTGCTGTCAATGTTCTCTCCAACATTCTTCAGTTGAAAACAAGTGCAACTATCATAATAAAATTTGGTAAAATTACATTTCTTCCTTCCTTCCTCACTCCAAGCAAGTAACATGACAGCTGCATACTCACAAATTAAACTCCAGCTGCTACCCATAGTTAACCTGATCAGCTCTGAGAAGCATCATTAGGGAAGAACAATAACCTATTCCATTCTTTCAAACAAGTTAGAGCTCAAAGCAAGTATAAGAAAGTGGGACAAGGGAGTGAACTTTTGTGGCTTTTGTTCTGGAAAGGTGAAACCCGTGGTATTAAATAGCCAGGTTAATATAGGTCAGTCACATTGGAAGGGAATGAGGGAAATTAACTATTTTTGCTACCTCTGGGCTTCTTCAGGAGGATGAACAGTAAAAAAAAAAAGTGAAACAGATAATTTGCAAGAATAATATGTCGTAAGGCATGCAAAAAGAGTGCCACACATTATATGTACTGTATAAATCACATTACATAACATGTACATAAATAATTGATTTCCCCAACTGCTTCATAAATGTTATTTATATAACTAAATTATAAGTGGTTTCCAGATGAAGAATGTTTAACATCATCAGTCAAAAGGCATTATTCAGTTATTGTCTGATGTTCTTGAATTTATTTATCTTATATAAAAAACAGGTTGAATGAACAAGTTGAGAAAAGTCAAGAGGCTTAAAAACTAGATAATGGACATCAACTAACTGCCTCATTAGATTTCCCGAATAAGGTGGGTGATCATATAATAAAAGCATAACCCAGAAAACCCCCAAAACATTAAACCACTGCTCTGTCTAAAGAATGGAAAGATTGGAAATGAAAGAAGTCATTGTCTGTTTACCCTGTTATTTCACAGAACAGAAAAGACAAATTTAAATTCAAAATACATTTAGAAGTATCTTCTTAAGAGCCTTGATTACAGTCTGTTGAACAGCCATGTTTTCAAACTGAAAAATCAGAAAGAGGAGTAAAGTTACTTTTCAGCTTGTGAAGTATATAAAGAAGGCAGATAATAGAAATATGCACATTCTGTGGAGCTGTGCTGCATTCTAAAATCAAAGCTAGATGTTGGGCAGTGCTGATTATTTTGCTACTCAGTGGTGATTATTTTGCTATACTCTATAATGAATGTCTCTGCATTTGCGGAGCGCCAGAGGTAGAAGACCTGGCTCACATCCTATTCAATTGTTACCTGTATAAGAGGGAGAGAGACAGGTACTTCGGTCTATATAACCCAACAAATGACCCATTGGGATCCCCATATCAAAACAACTTACCTTATGTGCAGCCAGAATTTGAAAATAACATTTAACACAGCACAGTGCTTAAGCAAAATGGTCCATTGAGATTTGCATATGTGGGACTGATTGGGGTAGATTGCAGGGGTGACGCTGAAATATAATTTTATCATATTTTATATATATCTTAAATTATTGTATTCTATTCCAATTTCATTTTAGACTGTATTTTATACCAATTTCATTTTATTTTATTCCAATTTCATTTTAAATTGTATTTTAGCTAATTCCATTTTAAATTGCTTTTATCAAATTTTAGTAATAACTTTTTTCTGAAACTTTGCACTTTGATATGGCCCAAGGGCTAATTGATAAATAAATTCAAAGCTGATTATTTTGCTACTTAGGAAGAATAAAGACTGAAAAAATATAAAAATGCTGCATATATTACACAATCATGTTTCCACTCATACAGCTGACTTCTCATTGTTCCATTCTCCTCGTACCGCATGCTCACTTTCTATTAGTATCTGAACAGACTGTCAATAACAAGCTATGTTAGACACAGAATGTGTAGTTTTCATTCTTCTTTTAATAGTACTCATAGGGATCCTGATCTGGACTAGAACCATTTCGTTGGATTAGTATTGTGGGATTGGGTTCCATTTAGATGGTGGAAGGTAGAACCTTCTCTGCTGACACACTAATCAGAAACTCTCCCACCTAACTATGACAATTGAGAAAAGACTCTCTCCACTGGCTCAATGAAAACTCAGTCCAGACAGAGGCTCCATGCTCTTCCACTGGGATTAAATAAGGGGAAATAAGGGGAAAAGATATCCTCAGAGTTAAAGTTTTGCATTCACTTAGGTTTTGAAACCATTCAGAAGAGTAACAAATAGTTTGCTATTCAAGCTTTCTGTAAATGTATACATTTACACGTTCTCCCCATGTTAAGAGATGTCTGCAGGGAAACTAATGAATGATCTGAGTGTTTGCAGTTTTGTCTATGACTATGCAGGACTTTCATTTCTGCCAGACATTATGAGAACACTTAGCTACACAGTTTCCCTGAAGACCTTATCCTTTCGCTAATGGAACAGAAAGGATGGGGTTAGAACAGTGGTGGAATTCAGCCGGTTCGCACCACTTTGGCAGAACCAGTAGCTAATTTTTTGTTGTTCAGGCCCAGAATGGACTTCCGGAAGCAGCGTCCACACAGAGAACTGGTTGTTTAGATATCTGAATCCCACCACTGGGTTAGAACCTGTATAAATAAAATATAGGAATATAGTTTATACTATTGTAGGTTTGAGATCTGTAAGCATGAAAAGCAAGTATGAGGTTCCTCCCAAGATTCCTCCCTCTCTATTGGTATTTCAGTGAAAATCTGATATTCACCCAGGGTTTTGGCTAGGACAGTGGTTCTCAACCTGTGGGTCGGGACCCCATTTGGGGTCGATCGGCCATTTCACGGGGGTCGCCAAGCAAGGCTGTCCGCCATTTTTTTTGTCCACCATTTTTTCCTTTTCCGGCGGGTGCCTTACCTCCCTTGGGCTGGGCCACCTGGTGGTCGGCCTGCTCCGTCTCTGCCGCTTGCCAGCTACGCCTCGGCCGGCGCAGGGGGCGGAACCACGCATGCGTGGCGCTCCTGGGCAGGGAAAGTCCTCGACTTACGACCGGTTGGGTAGCCCTCGACTTACGACTGGTTTAGTCCTCGACTTACGACCGGTTTAGTCCTCGACTTACGACCGGTTGGGGTCGCGGCATTAAAAAGGTTGAGAACCACTGGGCTAGGATGTCTCCCTTCTGATGAACTGTGTGTGTTTAGGTGATGCCTGATTTAGCCACCTTTTGTCTTTTTTTTTTAGGAGGCCTTTTTTGATGAACCTTTGAATAATTTCATAGTTTGTATGTTTTTTTGTGAACTTCCCAGTCATTGGAGTTAGACAGTATGCATAAATAAATAAAAATGAAGCAAACATGATGACAGGCCTCTGGCCTATTAACCCCTTTAAGATAGAGTAGATTAAGAAACTATGTGAGTCTACAGCTACTTTTATTAGAACAGTAATAGAATATTTTAAATCTGAATGTGCTTCCATTCCTTGTCTTTTAGCATCCTGCAAGTTGGATATGTATATGTGTGCTATCTGAGGCACTTTTGCAAATCTCTATTTGGTATAGGCTCAGTCTAGATTATCTAATCATTGCCTTGGTATCTGATCTTCCCTCTGAATCAGAATCAGAATAACAGAGTTGTAAAGGACCATGTAGGTTATCTAGTCCAACCCCCCACCCAAGGAGGAGACCCTACACCATTTCTGACAGATGGTAGTCCAGTCAATCAAGGCCATATTTTATACTCTCTTCACTCACTAACCCTACTTTTATATTCCAAGAGTGCCTGGTGATTCCTAAGGGGATGATTTTACCTGTTCCTCAAGTAGCCTTGGATTACAGAAATTCACCCTTTCTGGCTGCATAATCCTGAGTTTCATTACATCAGAAAGTCTATGGAGATTCTCAATCACCCATGTTATGGTTGTCCCAAATGTGCTTTTTTTTTTTTTTTTCTCAAAAGGCAACCAGACTTTCTTGGGGTTTTCCCTTTGAAGATGTTTTGTTTTCCATCCAAGAAGCTTCTTCAGTTCTAATTAATTGGTGGGGAAACTGAAAATTTGCATTTCTCTGTCCTTTTATTATATTTTATGTAGCTTTTCACTACTCCTACTTTGCCTCAATACTGGAAATTGAGTAGAAACCAAGTGAATATTTAGTTCTGGCACAACCATGTATTCACTTGCACTTATACAGATACTAATTTGCCATATGTTTGCCCACTGACTTTGTTTACTGAAATTCTTTTGGTCTCTTGGGAAGTTTCTTGGTTTTCTGCTATTCAAACAAGCCAGCTTTGGTGTCACTCAGTCTCTGTTTGGGCCTTCCTCCATTGTGCTATATGCTTTACAAGCTGAAGAATAACTTTACTCCTCTTTCTGATTTTTCAGTTTGAAAACATGGATGTTCAACATAGTGTAATCAAGGCTCTTAAGAAGATACTTCTAAATGTATTTTGAATGTTAATTTGTCTTTTTTGTTCTGTGAAATAACAGGGTAAATAGACAATGACTTTTTTCATTTCCAATTCTTCCATATTTTAGATAGAGCACTGGTTTAATGTTTTGGGGGTTTTCTGAGTTATGTTTTCATTACATGATCGCTAGGCATATATTGTATGCTCTGTCTTCTTCATCTTATTCTTTGATTCTTTTATTTTGCTTTGTATGGTGATAAAGAATGATTGCATAGAGAGCAAATGACCTTTGGTAGTGCAGACATTAAAAGCATAGCAAAAAAATAAAGCATTTTTTTTTCTTATTTCCTCTACTACATTTCCAGATTTTTTTGTTCTGGCTTGTTTTTCCTCCAGCAACAAAACTGAGCTATGCACTTAATCCCCAGGCACTAAGAGTCTGAAATGAGGCTGTAATGCACACCGTTTAAGTGATGGCATTATACATAATGTATCTACCAAGTAATCAATTAATTTATTATAAAGGAAAGTTACTCTTGTAACACAAATCTGTTCAGGGAATCTACTTTCAGATAGGAACCTGTAGCAAACCAGCTGAAGAAACAGCTTTGTCTGGCAAGAATGAATTTGCTATTCTTTCTTAACATTTCCAGCTGTGCTTCTATTTGAATGAAGTCAGAAGTACAAGTTTAGTTTTATTTTAAAAACTTTTGAGCTTTTGGCAAAAGAAAACTTGAGTATCTCAGTGGTTTTAACCTCTTTGGACCATTCCTAATAAAGAAAGATGGCCTATGTTCTTAGCCAATTTTCCTTCACATTTCCTAATTTCGGTACATGCATGTCAACAGGAATGATTTAAATCCAGGAACCATTCTTTTACTGGCCAAAAGTGCTTGCACATTAAGATTGTCAGTGTGTAAAATAACAAAGATAAGCAGAGCAGTAAATCAGAGGAGCAAAGCAGGAACTAAAAAATCAAGCAGAATAGGAACAAATAAAATAAAAATCAATTTTAACATGGCATGTCCCTGTCACATTATTGTGAATCAAATTATATTTATATAGACTCCTGAAAGCGAATAGCAATATATAAATGAATTGAGGGAAAATGTTTCATAATTATTCTAACAAATAAACCAGTTTATACTCCTGCAGCTGCAGACTGATAAAATTATAATGGGAATAAAAAAAATAATGGAATAAATTGATTAGTAAAGTACGTGTTTTTGCTTGCTCCTTAAAAAGACATAATTCATCAACCCAACTTTTATTTTAATGAGATTTTGTTACAGAGTTTTGAATAAGCTACCAGATGATTATGTATTCTGTGTTATTTATAGCTCAGTCTTAAGAACTGTCGCTCAAGTTAAAGCAACTGTGACTGATCATAATATTCTGTTTGGAGTAGAAGGATAGGATTGCCACCTTATTGGGAAGGATGAACTATTGGTCCAACATCATACTTTCTTCTTTTCTTTGTTTTATATCATATTTAAATATTTATGTATTATATTTAGAGGCCACCCATTTCCCTCATAGATCAACTCTGGGCTTTATATTAAGTACAGCAAATAGTGGCTAATAAGAAAGCTGACTTTCAAAATATTTTTTAAGGAGTACTGTAAGAGTTTTTACAGTACTCTTTTATACTCTCTTTAATCAAATGAAACCTTGCATGACCATCTATGAAGCAATATTGGCATCTTCAGATATGAAGCAATATTGGCATCTTTTCCCCCTGGTTCAACATAGATATGGATAGATACCAACATACAAACACAGACCCTACAAAACCTGAATTTTATAAAAGCAGTACAGAACCGAAGATCATTCTGTTACTTCAATTGGGCATTGGGTGAAGAGAAATCCAGACAAAGGGGACCTTGTAAACATAATATGCAAGATGGGGATCATCTAAGTCACAATGAGAAGATCTTCATCAGCTTAAATGTTGATTGGAAAGCTAGTCATTAGGACTCTGGACACTTTTAAGAAGATTAATTAATAGTAATACAAACTTAACACAAACTTAAAGTATAGGTGGTACCTTGCTCAATAGTAGTAACTGTGAGAGGGATCTTGGAGTCCTAATGGACAATCACTTAAATATGAGCCAGCAGTGTGGCACAGCTACCAAAAAAGCCAACACAGTGCTAGGCTGCATTAACAGAGGGATAGAATCAAGATCATGTGAAGTGTTAATACCACTTTACAATGCCTTGGTAAGGCCACACTTGGAATACTGCATCCAGTTTTGGTCACCACGATATAAAAAAGATTTTGAGACTCTAGAAAGAGTGCAGAGAAGAGCAACAAAGATGATTATGGGCAGTGCTTTTTTTGTAAAAAAAAAAAAAAAAAAGGGTGCCGGAACGCACACATGTCATACAACCCGCCTTGCCTACCCTACAAGATTCCATCCCCAAAAGGTGCCGGAAACTCCGTTCTGGGCGTTCTATGACAAAAAAAGCCCTGATTACGGGACTGGAGGCTAAAACATATAAAGAATTGTTGCTGGAATTGGGTACGTCTAGTTTAATGAAGAGAAGGACTAGGGGGGACATGTTAGCAGTGTTCCAATATCTCAGGGGTTTCTACAAAGAAGAGGGAGTCAAGCTATTCTCCAAAGCACCTGAAAGCAGGACAAGAAGCAATGGATGGAAACTAATCAAGGAGAGAAGCAACCTGGAGCTAAAAAGAAATTTCCTGACAGAACAATTAATCAGTGGAACAACCTGCCTCCAGAAGCTGTGAATGCTCCAACACTGGAAATTTTTAAGAAGAGACTGGACAGCCATTTGTCTGAAATGATATAGGGCAGGGCTTTTCAACCTTTTCACCCATTGTACCACTTTTAGGATATGGCAACATCCGAGTACCACGTCGCCTAGCAAGGTGTCAAAAACTTGATGACCCCCTCCCAAAAAAGGAAAAAAGTGATAAAGTACAGGTAGTCCTCAACTTATAATAGTTCGCTTAGTGACTGTTCGAAGTTACAATGGCACTGAAAAAAGTGCCCCCCAAGCCACAGCTGAGTAAGACCCCTGCCCGCCCGGTGGTGCTCTTCCTCCTGTCCGAGGTTTTCATTGTTGTGAGCATTTCTGTTGAGGATTGGCAGCGGGGGTGGGGTAGGGGGGTGTTTGGTTTTTATTCCCCCCATCTGCTGGGTGGTTGCAGCAGGTTTTGATCACTTCACATAACCCTGGGACACTGTGATCGTCATAAATATGATTCAGTTGCCAAGTATCTGAATGTAAATCACAAGACCCTGGAGATGCTGCAACATTCCAGCTGATCGGCGCTTCTTCTGGGCTCAGCAGAAGTGCCAGGATCAGCGCCGAGCTCCAGCTGGAGCCTGGCGCTGATCTTGGCACGTCCGCTGAGCCCTGACAGCCCTGCAGCTCCAGCCATCTCTCGCTCAGGCTTGTGCAGTGCTGCCACTGGTTCAGCTCATTCCCCTCCCCTGCTACTTTTCTAGGATGGTCGCATACCACCTGCCAGGTGCCAATGTACCACAGGTGGTACCCGTACCACTGGTTGAAAAGCCCTGGTATAGGGTTTCCTGCCTGAGCAGGGGGTTGGACTAGATGATCTCCAAGGACCCTTCCAACTCTGTTACTCTATTCCATTCTAAAGGAATAAAAAAAGGAAAAAGAAAGAAGTTCAAGAAAGAAATTCTTCCCAAACTACAAAATTTAGGTACTCATCCTTAAATCATGAAGCACAATAACTTTTACTTGGAGACTTGCATGCATCATATTATAGGCTCCCTTTCTCCCCGTTGTGATGCACTGTAAGTGACTATTTGTATAAAAACCTTTGCAGTGGTACACTTTTAATCACACATTGCTTAAATCCAGGGCTACACAGAGATCCAGATCCGGAGGGTAAAATGGGATTCAGAACACCTGTTAGGAACACCTTAAATTAAAGCAACTGTATCTTTTCCTAGAAATGCACAGCCAAATGAGTTCTTTAGAATTCCTATCACTTTTCAGCCAAAGGTTATGTGAGTTTCTTTTATTTTTATACTTTCGCATGGAGTTTCTGATAGTTTGTTTTGGTAACAGTTCCTGCCCATTTTAAAATAGTTGTGTAATATTGAAGACTGGTAAATGAGAAGACCGTAGCTGTCATTCTTAATCTTTGGATGCATTAACATGATATGATAGAGAAAGCTCAACTGATATCTTAGATTCCTATTCCTGTCCTTGCTGCTTTGTGAATTGGTCTTCATATACAGTACATTGCTCTGGATATACAGTTCTTAAACTATTCATCCCAGCACCTGCTCAGATCTGAAAGCAAATGCATTTCATTTCATAGGATTGTACACCAATTATGGGAATCCCAAATTATCTCACTGAAGTGCTATCAGCATATCCCCATGTGCACTAAATATTTTGCCCTTCAAATTTAAGACACTGGCAAATTCCTAGCAAACAGTATATTTTAGTTTTATCTGTTGTTTTAAATTGTAGATTTTTATAATGATGTTATTATTATAATTTATAATGCTAATGTTATATTGTTTTGGAACCAACTTCTGAAATTGCTGAAAAGTATAAATGTTTAAAATTATTTATTAATCAAATTTATATTCTGCCACACTCATAGAAGACTCTTGGAAGCTGACAATAGCAAGCATAATACAATAATCCAACAATTTATGGATTATAATTTAAATAAACAAATATCTTGGATAAATAAAAGTAATACCAGTCAATTTTGTTTTATATGATTTTTAGTCCAAATTATCCACAAGAGTATCTAACACACACATACAACACACAGGGAAAATCAGTGCTACATAGAGCATATACCTGGGATTTTTAATCTGTATGAAATCCACTTGGAACAGAGCTATTCACACCTCCTAAATCAAAGCAGCTCCTGAAACTCAGTTATCCACCATTTTTCACACATTTCAAACGTTCCAGTCTAGTTTTGTATTTAAAAATGTATCAAAATATAGAAAATCATATCTGCAGGAAAAATAATTTAGAAACGCCTATTTTGAGGGGGAAAAAATTTAAAAGGACATATATTTTGATTGTAGTTTCATAACGCTTAACGTGGGCGCAAATCTCACTGAATTATTTCCAAGTAGATAAGAATAAGAATGCACTCTTAAAATACACATTAAAACATGTGTTTAAAATGCAAATCTTATGAAAGTTTTTAAAAGTGCAAGCTAAAATGAGAGAATAAATAGAATGAGCTTATGGGAGCAAATCTGATTATATTTTACAAAGACAGGTGGCCAAATCTACCTAGTGACATCCTATAAGCACAGTGAGAGGCTCCAATCTGAGAAAGCACAAAGGAACTGTTTCTCTTTTGTACAGACATGATTCATCACTTAGTAGTTTTTTGTCAAAATGACTTTAACGAAGACGTTAAAATCCGACAGAAGTCATTACCAACAAGGGCTGTGTGCAATAGACAGTAAATATTTGACGTTAGGAAAACTACTGTGGAAAGTTGCATAATACATTACAGTACAGCCTGATTTGTGTTGAACATATGTTCTAAGTGTTGCAGAGTATAGGAAAAAGCTTTCCCACAGGGTTTTACCCAGAGTTACCCATTTTTTCCCCCTATTCATACATGAATAAAAGGCAACCATCCATCTCCCAATGGAATCTGCCTATCTGTTTTTATGGCAGCTTGATCATGTCTGTGGGAAGTAAATTTGTGCAAGAAAATACAGTCTACAGATGGTGTGGAGGCAACCTGAAGTGCTAAGTGAACTGAATGAGCTGCTGGAAACAAACAATCATTAGGTATAACCCAGAGAAACTTGCATGCTTACCTTACCCACACACTAATGGGAAAGAGCCAGACTCTGTTCTTCTTAGAGCAAACCTACTGAAATCACTAAGACTCAAATAAATAGTGATTTGATTTTGAATAAACATGTATAGGATGTGCTAATCACTTAAAAGCAGAATTACATCTTCTGTTTTCATCCGTACAATAGCATTTACTGCAACTTCAATATAACTGACTGTTATTTAATTGCATCATTTCTTTTTACTGAGAATAGGAGCTTAGAACCTCTGGAGCTATTCTAATACTTGATAGTCCTGTTTTCCCTCCCCCCCTCCCCCGAGCTACTAATATTGGAGTGTCAGTCTACCTTCTGCCACATATATTTAAGTTCAACTCTTACAAGAATTTTCTGGATCCATCACATATTTTAGCAGTCATGCTAAATATGCCAAGTTGTACTTTCCCCTGATAATGTTATCCTGGTATTCCAGGCACTGTTTATTTTTTTATTTAGACAAGTAAAGGATGACACATCTAAAGTGATACTTTGGTGACATAACAAAGAACATTAGAGGTCAGGGAAGATTAATTTGCTGTGGGATCAGCTGGAGAATATTAAACCTCTTAGCTGTAATCCTTTGATAACCAGTACTATCATGTAATCATCATGTACCTCCATATTAATTACTTTGGAATTATATGTTTGTTATTTAATCAAAATGAAAAATTCAGAAAACAAATGAACAACCTTTAAAATATTACACTTGGAAACAAACAAAGGCAAAAAGAGTGAAAAACAGAATTTGTGTGTGTTTATGTAGTTTAAGTTTGAAATCGCATAATTTGAGAAATGACAGAATCATATGTGAAGGGATAAAGGAGACTAATCTTGAAACTAATCCTAACCTAGTTTAACAGGATCCAGGTCCACTAAAGTTTCAAGAAGTAGTCTGGGCATTAATGTGAAAACAAAAATAGGACTAATAATAACAATAACAATAACACTGTTAAAATAATTCACAATGTTATTGCAAAAAGGATTAAAAAAATCAATAGTTGTGTAGTGGCTAGGCATCATAACTTGGATGAAATACTCTCTGAAGGTCCCACACTTAAAGCTCCCTAAAGCTCCCAGTCACATCTTAGCTTTTGGATGAATAACTAATTTCTTAGCTCATACTTTTAACATTCCATACCAAGACCCCCAACATAGCTACAATAAGGATTGCTGAGATAATTCAACAAATGAATTCTACAGCTATGTTTCTATAATCTACACAGTGAGTCTTCCATAGGTTCTCAGCTAAGAATTCTCAGCTTCTTGCCATAAGTGTTCTTCTCCATATCTTTAGGGCAGCATTTGAAATCAAGAACAAAAGTATTTCAATCCTAATATCTTCTATCTAGCCAGCAAGGAGTACATCAGGGCAACTAAGTCCAACTCTACATAGGTACTCTCATACCTTAAGTCCCCAGGTATCAAGGCAGAAAGCAATACACAGACTACCTCTAAACACGTCTCACTTTTCTGTAACAAATGTCTTGCAAAACCTTTTATCATGGTACATATGTGTGAGTGTGTTTGTTTGTGTGTGTGTGTATGTATGTATGCGTGTGTGAGGGAGAGAGAGAGAGAGGTATGCCAACACAAAAATTGATGGATAGCCATATTAGGAAGGCCATCTCTAAAAACCTCCTAACTTTAGAGAAAAGACATTGTAGATTCAGCTAAAACCTAGGAAATTATGAGACTTAGGGATGGTTTAAGAACAATAGTAATCAAAGGGGGACAAAGACATTTATCAGGGAATAACAAGGATGCTAAGAATGGGTCATGAAAGACTCTAGTCTAGTACAAAATGTTCCTTGGTAACTTGCAACATTGTGGGAATGTAATTCTAGGTGAGGTCATTCAGAGTATCAATGTCATGCTCTAGAATATTTCTCAGGATCGTCTGTCATGTACAGAAATTGAAATCAAAGGAAAAAAAATTCTCTAAAATAAAAAACAATGTTCTAAAGAATGCCACCTTGATAGAATTAAGTAAACTGACACTTGGAATTGATATCCAAGTGACCTTGGTATTTAAAAGATAAAAAGTGGTTGAAGACCAGGTGGCATTTTTAGTATGCAGAAAAAAACTTTTAATAGAGGGTTTTTGGTTTGTTTGTTTTTTTGACTTAGCAGTGGCTGCACAAATAGCACAGCACTATTAAGTGCAGCCACATCATTTCCCATCCTGTGTCAGTCACTTATCCATCAGTCATCATGTCCATATCAATGTTTGTGCTTTATCATGCATGTTGGAAAATCAGCACCAGGATTAAAAGAAACAGCTTTCATCTGGGGCAACGGTTTATCTGAAGGAAAGTATTGTTAGGAATCGGAAAGGTGAGATAATTAAGTTTATACATGCATGCGATTAGACTTTGAACAACAATACTCACCTTTTTGTTACGGGAAATGCCAGCATTAAATTATATACTGGCATTGCTTGGAATTTACTAATCTCTGGTTCAGCTATAGAAGGAAACAGACTACCTGTGTCAAATTGGGCCATCATTTCTGAGATATTTTTTTACCTAAACAGAAAAATAGAATAACCAAGGGTGGGCAGGGGGAGTAGGAGCGACTTCTGACTTTCTACCAGATTTCCTATTCACATTCTCTTGTGGGAATGTGGCAAAGAGCATAGAAAATCTTCCTTCCTTCCTTCCTTCCTTCCTTCCTTCCTTCCTTCCTTCCTTCCTTCCTTCCTTCCTTCCTTCCTTCCTTCCTTCCTTCCTTCCTTCCTTCCTTCCTTCCTTCCTCTTCCATTAGTATTGAAGTAGCCACAATTTTCCTACATTTAATTCCCTCAGGAGTCAAGGGCCCTGGAATTTGGATGCATTCTGTAGATTAGTCATGTGAAGTATCTTGATTCAAAAATTGTTATCCTATGATGTACTGTTTTGTCCACTTAAAGGTCATGACATCAAGAGTTTTAGTGATATATCGATGAGAATTTTGAGGACAAGATTGATCAAACCATATATCAAAACAGAAGAGCTTTGGGCATTAAAACCAATCAGTTAATAATTGCAATCACATCAGCAGAACAATGTTCAATGATAATTAAACATATGCTTTTCACAATCCTACACCATAAAAGATTGAACATTATATTCCTATAACTATTTTAAGACCTAAAACAGACTAAAAAGCCAGACAGATGAAGCAATATATTTTGTTATTAATGAAGCATATTTATTTTATTTCTTCGTGTCTCTCTTGCTGTATCTTGTGCTACCATGACTGATCACTTAGGTAGCTGCCGTTTCCTTCATTCTTACTTTCTCTTATTTCTATGTCATTAATGCATTTGCATACGATACTTTGAATGCCAGCAGTTTCTCTTGTGGATACCCATCACTTAATGCTTGCAACAAGAACTGAAATTTAGGTATGAACATAATACTGCAAAGAGAACTTTTGTTACTATCTCAGGTGCACTGTTTTCAAGAGAATCAGCTGCCACATTCCACTGTTCACCTTCAACTTTTGGGAAAATCAATGGAAAAATGAAAAGATGTTTTTTTCATGTTGAATCAGCTCCTAAAATATAATGAATTTTGTCTGTTTCTCTCTCTCTCTCTCTCTCTCTCTCTCTCT
>NW_015386396.1:1319736-1350103 GCF_001527695.2 Protobothrops mucrosquamatus
TCTCTCTCTCTCTCTCTCTCTCTCTCTCTCTCTCTCTCTCTCTCTCTCTCTCTCTCTCTCTCTCTCTCTCTCTCTCTCTCTCTCTCTCTCTCTCTCTCTCTCATTTCTCTCTCCCTCCCTCTCCCTCCCTCTCCCTCTCTCCCCCCTTCTATCTAAGCACAAATGCATGGGCATCTGACCTACCACAATTGATCAATTGTAACTAGCTTTCGGAAGACACATCTTCTCAGCATACTTATTACATAATATGCATAGATCTATTATCTCACCTGGCAATTATCAGATTTATTGAAGATGCAGATACAACCCAACCAAATTTCTGTGTAGTGTAAAAAAAAAGAATGCACATGATAGAATGGAATCTATCAATTTTTTGCAGAAAGTGATGCTCCATCTTCCATTTAGAAGCAAGTTTCCCAGGAAAGCTCTGCTTTTTTTGAAGCAAACATCTATCATGTATGGCCTTTAAGGAACATAATCAAAAGGCTTTTAATTTCAATTGATTATAGTAATGTTGAAATGTAGTATAACCCACTGATTTATTTTACAGAAATGTTTAAATTATTAACAACAATGACTTTTAATATTTTAACCTCTTCTGTAGTTCTCTGTTTTTCCTCTTTCCAGAGAGAGAGAAAAAGGGGGAAAAAGTCAGCATATTTAAATGAGAGGAAGAAGAGAAATAAAGACCATATGAGATTTTTTATGATAATTCATAGAACAGATACATCCCAAATCAAGTGTTCTGTTATAAACCCTGACTAAGCAGCCAAAATAAGTCCATGACCATATCTATGCTGCAACTAGTGCAGAACTAACCTGAAAGTTGACTTTAGGAGTTCTTGTTTTTGTTTCTTGCTGTGTAACCCAATAGAGCTGTTAAATATTTAATTCCTGCTGGTTTGTTTTAAATGCTTAATGATGACACGATGTTCGAATGACTGCTAGGAGTCTTAGTGAGTGTGGCAGGGGTGCAGACTGACAATGATGTAAATAAATTAGGGTTAGGCAAAATCTGTGCTAGGTTTGCCATTATACTATACTATATCATCTGTGGCTTTAATTATAACACTGTAATAGTCTTGCTCTCTCCCTCTGTGCCTCTGTATGTGTGTGTGTGTGTGTGTGTGTGTCTGTGTGTGTGGCATTCAGTTATGTAACAGTAGCTCTCTCAAGAGGCACAGAGTTTTCAATAATCTGATAAGAGTGAGGGAGTTATATATTTTAAAATGAAGAGGTGGCGTGTGGGAACAGAATGAAATCATTTGAAACAAATCACTTGTTTAATTAAACTTTAAAATATTCAGTAGAAGCTGTCACAGGTAAGCTAATGGGTAAAACTCATACTTTTGCAGAGGATGATTGAAAGCTTTAGCCCACAGTGCTCCAGGGCCAGAATGGGGCTCCCCACTTTCCATTCAAGCAGTGGGGTGAGTTTCAGCATGCAGGTCAGTGGGGACATAATCTTGTGGCTTATTTTTAGTGCAAGAACTCTGCTCAGAAGTGTTCCCAAACATAATGTAAATGGTTTCATTGGCTGCTCCTTCTATGCCACACACATAGTCATTTACTCATTGATTTACTTCCAAATGTATTTATACAGCCTTCCTCCAATCAGATTTCCTGAATCAGCTTGGAGAAGCACTAGAGCAGAAAGAAATGTCAAAAAGAGGCCAGAAGAAGGGGTAGGAGCCCTGGGCTGGTTCAGAACCTATCACATATGCTTGATGAACTGTCAATAGTCATGAGTTGCTTGCATGTGGGTAGTAGCATAACTCTTTAAAGATCCCCCCCCGTCCTTAAAATGCTTCTTGAATTTTGAGAGTGCACATTGACTGAAAGTAAGTTGCATGATATTCAGTGGGGCTTTTGAGACATTTGGTGGCTCTAGAGCAGTGGTGGCGAACCTTTTAGAGACCGAGTGCCCAAACTGCAACCCAAAACCCACTTATGTATCACCGGGTGCTGGGTGGGCATGGCCTGGTGGGTGGGCATGGCCTCTGCCAGCCGGATTTTATGCCTCCAGAACAATTGCATGCCCCCCCACGGCCGAGAGCGAGCGAGAGCGTAGGTGCATGTGGAGAGCCGGAGGGAAGCAGCCTGGCCCTGCCTCCCTCTGGGGTGATGGCGTGCGTGCCCACAGGGCCGGCTCTGCGTGCTGCCTGTGGCACGCGTGCCATAGGTTCGCCACCACAGCTCTAGAGTCTAGAGAGCCATCATACAAACGGCTCATTCTAAGCAAGAAGAAACTAAATACTTTACTGCAGACTTAGCTGTTTATGTAGAATATGCAGTTGGATTACAGTTTTGCTTTGCGTTATCTATATTATTTCCAAACATTGTAACTGATCCTAAAAATCCTTGTTTTGATAAATGAATAGCTAATTGACATTACTAGGCTGGTTATTTAGATTTTTTTTAAAAAAAATAAAATAAAAATACCTATTGCTATTTTATCAGTTGAAATGGCAAGTCACAAAACTACTCTGTAATGTTCTTAGATTATAAAACTGAATGTTCAGCGATGCTCATTAAATTAAAGTTTATGCAACAATTGTTCCTTTCAAGGGGAAACAGCAAATATTTGAGCTGTTTTGTGTCATAAGAAAAAACTTTTTCAGCAAAGTGAAAAATTAGAAATAAAAAAAAGCTGTCAAAGATACATTAGAAACATGGGGATTAGGTAAGAATGGCCAAAGCAGAAAACAAAAGAGAGATCTGAGCTGGAGAATAAAATCTTGACAATGATAGTGATGAGGTACTGTTCTCTATCTTTAGCTCCAAACCATGCCACAAATAAAAGGGACAGCATGTGAAACCTACTATACTTTTTGTTCACCCTTTTTGTAATTTGAAAGGAATGTTATATATTTTAGATTTTGTTTTCATTTTCTGAAAAAAAATGAAATGACACTTCAGTGAAAGTGTTTTGCCTTCTTATCTTTTTAAGACTGAGCGTGCAATCTCCCATGTAATGCATAGGGCTATCATTAAACTTGCCTGATTAATAAAATTTTGTGGAGTCCCTTTTTAAATAAAAAAATAAGAAAATAAATTACAAGTTACACCCTAAGACAAAAGGAGAGGGGGAGAGAAGTCAAAGGAAACCAATGGAGCTCATAAGTGCAATTGACACTGCCCATGTGGTTTTACAGTGTTATTTCTCAAGAAACTTTCCAATTTGAAGAAATTTATTACTCTGCTTCCTTGTTTATTTAGAGAGATTACGTTCCACCAGGCATTATCAGATTCTTTAGTATTGAGACATTGTGCTTGGAAATGTAAGGGAGCCAACTGTTGATAAATCCAGAATAAGAAGGACAAGGTAATTTTATATAAAAAAATTGAGACAGAATTTTCTGTGTCCCAAAATTAGAGTGAAATATTACAGCTACCACTGAGCCATTGCTGTGCATATTAGGGTAAAAATGGTTGGAAACCAGAACACACACACAAACACCCAGAAATTTTATACTGTGAATATTTGTCCCATAAAAAAGATTGAAGGCAGCTTCAACAGAAGAAAATATAAATGCTTCACAGCAGGAGTTATTAACCTTTCTGTCTTCAAGATCTACTTTACTAAAGAGGGCTGAGAATAATTTGCAGCTGGCCATTCACAAATTGGTGGTGGGTATGAATAAAACCAGGGCACCCAATAACTGTCATTGAAAGAAACCTAATCTGATTTTAACAAGGAAAATATTTTATTGTTTATTGTTACCAATAAAATGCCAATCTTTTCATTTTTTTTCTGATGTTATCACATTATTTGCCTTGCTGCTTGAATGGGCAGCAAGTCAGAAAAGGCTACTTTTCATGCACAGATGGAAGAGAGCTGGTAACTGATAGAGGGAGGAACTCATGCATTCCTGCCATTGGTAAATGATTAACGGCCTGCACTTGTGCCAAGCAACCTGGTTGTACAGACCAGTGCTTAGAATCTTAGAATCTGTCTCTCTAAGAAAGACACAACTGGTAATAACAGGTACACTATATATTTGGAGGAAAACGTTGCATATTCAAATTCAAATTAAATATTCAAATACATAATGTACCTTATTTCCACAAAATAAAAGTTCCCTAGCCTAGGCTGAGTGCAAAATTAAAAACAACCACACAAACTGGAAAATCTTAAATAAGCCAGTCAGTTTAAAAACTGGAGTCATTACATTTGTAACAACAACTACTACTACTACTTTAACAACCACTTACAACTGGAAATGAGCACCATAATCCATGTTGGACTATCAAAAATATCTTTATACTGTATCCTATAGCAAACAATATTTTGGTCTCAGGTCAGATAGGGTTACCGAAATTATAACAGGCAATGAGCCAAGAAACAAGCTGGAAGTAGTGCTAATTAACAAAACAAGACTGGAGTGATAGGGTGAAGGAGAGGGAGAAGGAGAATTAGGACAATGTTAGGGACAGTCTTAGGTGGATTACATTATCAATGGTGAAGCCAGCAATTAAGAGAACAAACGAACTGTAAAGATAAAAGCTATTTCAGAATAGGTCATGTTGTTCTTCCTCATCCCTATCATGGGGAGAATAGACATTTGGAACCCAAGGAGAGAATTGCCGGTAGCTCTAGGATGCAAAGATTGAATCCTATGGTTCCTGTTCATTCAAGGAGCTGACAAAAAAACAATAAAGACTTGTGAGATATATTACTGTAACAAGCCATCCATTTCCAAATATTGAAGAGCACGGTAAGTGTAGGCATAGGCTCGGTTTTACGAGGCCTGTGAGGGACAACTCCTGTATTATTTTTCAAAATCGTCTGTGTTTAGAGATGACGTCTCCATCTCTCCTCCATGGTAGAATGAACAGTGGAAGTCAGGGCTGCTGTGCAGCCAAATTTCTCTGGCTCCCTCAGCAGGCCTAGGACTGACCTCTTTCCTCATCCCAGTCTTTCCTGCCACATGATCTTGGACAGGAAATCTCGCCTGGAAAGCAGATTGGAAGATTTGGCCTAATCCAAAAAGCGGTGCTTTATAAGAATTGGCCTAATTGTTGAATAAGTTTGGAAATGTCAAGCAAGCAATCATTGGCAATTGGAGAACTTTTTTATAAAACAGGATGCCTCAGAGCAAAATAGACATTCAGAATTTATCAAGATGTCTCCTTACAGAAAGAGAATGTGCATCACCCAAAACAAAACATAAGAATGCCCCAATAGGAGAATACCTTGCTACTGCCCAAAAAACTGTTGAAAAGTAATAGATTCAGAGCCCTGACTAAACTGTGTATTAAAAGTTATCAGAAGCTTTTGATCTGAGAAACAGACAGATTTGCTTTTCACAATTCTTGTCACAACAACAGAAGTATTGAGCTTCAGACTAAGACAACTTAACATCTTCAATTACTTTATACTTTATACAGATTTTGTGTGTGTGTATATACACTTACATATATATAAGATGTCTGTTGATAAGTAGAAAAGTGGCTTTTAAAATTGTACACAAAGTCAAAATGAGCAGTCATATTATACCATGACTGATTTTCTTGGATTTAAAGCTATAATGGTTAAGCTATTGAACTATACACAGGAGACCCAGGTTAAAGTTGCTCTCAGCCATGAAAAGTTACTGCAGAGCTTTGAATAGGTCATTCACTATTACTCATTCTAAACTACCTCACAGGGATGTTACTGTAAAGAAAAATTGGAGATCAGAACATTACATTTGTATGGTGCTTTGAGCTCGTGGAAGAAAGAAGGGATATGAATCTAAAGCAGTAAATTAATAAATCAAAAACTACAAAGAGGAGGTATTCACAAGTATATATAGTAGTATGAAAGTTAGCATGCCTACTCTTTATAGCAAAGCTGTAACAAGTATAGCCAAAAATATAAACTTGTTTTGTTCTGCTTTTTTAAAAACAATCTGCTACATAGAAGTGTCTAAACTATTTGAATCAGTTCAATTTTCTGAGTCACTTGTAAACTGGTGGATTTATATGAGATTTTCATTTTAAAAAATGCATATTCACTTACACAATATATTTATGCTCAAGTTCTTCTCTCTGCTTATAAATGATGTTTAAAATACAGCATAATCTTTCAAAGGCTACAGAAGAGATGTAGTTGGATAGTTAAATATCACATAATAATATAATATAATATAATATAATATAATATAATATAATATAATATAATATAATATAATATAATATAATATAATATAATATAATATAATATAATATAATATAATATAGTAATGTAATGTAATGTAATGTAATGTAATATAATATAATATAATATAATATAATATAATATAATATAATATAATATAATATAATATAATATAATATAATATAATATAATATAATATAATATAATATAATATAATATAATATAATATAATATAATATAATATAATATAATATAATATATGGAAAAACAATACAATTTTATACATTGTTTGCTCTGGATTTAGACATATTAATTAATTTTATTTGCTGTTTGACTTGCTTTAGTTATCTCTTCATTACTTGCCTTGAAGCCCTTCAAGACCACAGTGGATGAATTACAGACACTTTTATGATCGGTACCTAGATAAACGGATTGGTTACCAAATCCAGAAACTGCACTGATTCATGCTAGTGCTTTACCACAGTAAACAAACAAAGAAATATGCAGGTTGAGGTTGAGGTTGAGGTTGCAGTATAGACAATCTCAAGATATCACAACAGAAGAAAAAAAAATGCCCCACTTATAATCATACTGCTTAGCTGCTAATTTTATGTAGGCTCCTATTGTGAAAATAAACACATTTTGTTCTCTTCTCTTTTTTTTTGTAAAAGTACTTAAATATCACTACCTTCCCATAATTTTTATTAAAGCACAAGCAATAAAATGAAATTGAGTAACAAAATTGAAAACCAAGGCCTTAAAAAAACAAAGTAAACTGAATTTTATGATGTACTTTAAAAACTATTATAAATAAATAAAGATAACAAATATTTTTTCCCTCTTTCCCATATACGTATCATCAGGAATTGGGTTAGATTTATCAGGAAGTTGCCTTGGACTTCCAACAACTAACATTTATTTTGGTTGTTGAATATGCAACCAGGCCTCCAAAGAGGATTTCAGCCTGCAGATAGGAACATACAGTATATACAAAAACATATTAGTCCTCTTGTATTGAATGTATTAGTGGTACCAGTTCATCCGATTAACTCGGGGGAGGGGATTAACTCACTGCTTTTTGTGGGTATTTTTAAAAAAATAATTAATTTTTTTTAAAAAAATATTTTTTTAAAAAAATTAAAAATATTTTAATATTTTTTTTTCTTTAAGGAAAAAGAAGCAGCTTCTTGGAAATTCTTAAAAAGGAAAATCTATGAAGACAAATTTACTTCTCTCATGGAGTTCTTTGAAATTTAAATTGATATATATCAAGCTATTCTCCAAACCACCTGAGGGCAGGACAAAAAGCAATGGATGGAAACTAATCAAGGAGAGAAGCAACCTAGAACTAAGAAGAAACTTCCTGACAGTTAGAACAATTAACCAATAGAACAACCTGCCTCCAGAAGTTGTGAATGCTCCAACACTGGAAGTTTTTAAGAAGAGACTGGACAACCATTTGACTGAAATGGTATAGGGCCGTGGTGGCGAACCTATGGCACGCGTGCCACTGGTGGCACGCAGAGCCCTCTCTGTGGGCACGCACGCCGTCGCCCCAGTCCTAGGCCTTCATCTGGGTTTTATAAAACCTTTGCCCTTTAGGCCTCTTCAGCCTGTGCAAAGAAAAAAAAGTTCAATCAATCAATCAATTTCAACTTCTCGCGGGGAAAAAAGATCTCGCAAAGTTGGAATTGATTGATTGAACTTTTTAGTCCCACCCAGTCTGCCGTTACCATCACAGCCACGCCCACCCAATGGGTCACATCAACCCAATGGTCCACGCCCACCCAGTGGGCCACGCCCACCCGGCACCCGACGATACATAAGAGGGTTTTGGGTTGCAGTTTGGGCACTTGGTCTCTAAAAGATTCGCCATCACTGGTATAGGGTTTCCTGCCTGAGCAGGGGATTGAACTAGAAGACCTCCAAGGTCCCTTCCAACTCTGTTATTCTATTCTAAATAACAAGTCAAACAGCTCTGAACCTCCATCAAACCAAATATATGTTTGGTTGATGACTTTTAGAAGCATAGATAAAATACCAATCCATAACTTATCCTTATATTATCATCTTAAACTATCACTGAATAGCTTCCCTCAGATGACCTCCCAAGTGTTGTTGTCTGAAGAGGGATGAAGAGAAACATTGGCTTCAAATTTCATTCCAAAGAAGTGACCCAGATAATACGCTTTATTGGAATACAGTACTTTTGTGTGGCTCAAAATTCCCAAGGTATTCTTTTACCTGAGGAGGAACCCCCAAATTCTCTTAAGGGGAATATTATGTATAATTCCCAAAGACCCAGAAATTGGAGTATAACTCAGCTGATGAATACCTTTTCTTGAATATTCTGAGCTGTGATAAAGAGAAATATATGGATCCCTAGCTTGACTCAGCTGGCACGTCACCCCGGCCTTCTTCCCCTGGACAAAAGAGAAACAATTCACAACAAAAATTAATAAATTAAATTATTTAAATTTATTATCTTCTTCTTCTTGTGCCATATCCGTTATCGGACATTGGCGATCTTGTTGGTGAACCTTTTTTTTTTCAGCAGCCGCACGAAAAAGTGCTGCTGAGTTTTGTCCAAACCAGTCCCTTAGATTTTTGAAACCATGATGTTCTTCTTCTGCCTGGCCCTCGTTTGCCTTCAATCTTTTCCTGGAGGATTAAATGGAGTATGCCGTATTTTTCTGGGTGTCGCATCACATGTCCGAAATATTCTAATTTTCGTTTTTTAATTGTTTTGATGATTTCCCTTGGCTTTCCCAGGTGGCTTATCACCTCCTCATTTCTTTATATTTATTATATAAATTTATTATATAATAAATAAATACTTAAATCATTGTAAATACTTTTCGAAATGCCTGTCTGAGGCAGCTCTGTATTGCATGAGGCCTGAAAACTTTGTAAAATGCTCTTGCCTGGCCTTTCAGCTTTCAAAAAGAGAGGAAAGCACACCCAGTTCTTGCATGACTTCCAAAGGTTTGGAGGCCTGGCATTTCACCCCAAAAATGGTGTGATGTGTCATTTTTGACATGTGTGTCATAGGTTCGCCATCACCGGTCTATATTCACTGGACATGAAAATATCGATTTCCTTTTTCTAATCCCATTTAACTAGGATCTTTTCAAATTCAGGCTGTTTTTGCACTACACCTCTGGTTGGCTAAATCAGTTTTTCTCTACCTCAGGAAGCTAAAGATGCACGGAATTCTAGGAGTTGAAATCTGCACATATCAGAATTGCTGAAGTTGAGAAACCCTGGACTACATGATTGCTTATTGTGTTATATAAATCCAGTCAGCAAAGTTAGCTTTTAATACCCCTTATGTGTCTCCAGCAATGGGGCTTATTAAACACCCAGAGTTTACATCACTAATATATTAGATTCATGGCCCACCTATCATTCAGGAGCTAAAAGTAGCATATATAGCATCCCCTTTGCCTGTTTTGCCCTACAACAACAACTCTAGGAGGTAGGTCAGACAGGGTCTAACCCAGGGGTAGGCAACCTTGGCTCTTTTATGACTCGTGGATTTCAACTCTCAGAATTCCTGATCCAGCCAAGCTGGCTCAGGAATTCTGGGAGTTGAAGTCCACGAGTCATAAAAGAGCCAAGGTTGCCTACCCCTGGTCTAACCCAAAGACTCAAAGAAAGCTTCTGTGGCTGAGAATGATTTAGAACTATGCTCCTAATCACTATGTACTAACTAACATAGATAACATAACCTTAGCCATGATGTTACCCTGACTCTCTTTGAGTTATGTGCAAACAAAACCATACATATATGTAATACTTCAAAAAAAAAAAAAAACAACCCACCAAGATACAAAGTTTGCTAAATTCTATTCATTGCACAGAACAGATTTGTTTTGATTTAATTGTACAGATAAAGATTTGCTTTAATTTCATAGACACAATCTGCAGGCAAGCTTTATTTAACGTATCAGGCCGTGAGAGTGACTCCGTGCCAGCTTGCAATAGTATCCCTCCATCTTATTTCCTGAGAAGACTGATTTGGATTCAGTTATGTTCCAGTCTCAATTACTGGGGCAGTGCCTGCTAGGTTACAGCTTTCTCTGGGTAGCTTCGCTCTATGCATAGCAAAACCAAACCAAACAGTGCCATATGTGAAGTGGGATTGAGCGTGAGTCAAAAGGACACAGGATTAGAGGGAACGTGTGATTCCTTGCATGCTGCACATTCCTTGCAATGTAATGGGTTAAAAAAAAAAAGACAGATGGTGACATCAGAAATGGGTACTGACAGTGCTGAAATATGATTAGGACCCTATTTTTAGTTATTTGGACAAGCTTGCCTTCAAAAATAAAAGGAAGGAAGGAAAGCTAGGCTTGAGGTTTACAGCATATCAACAATATAGCATTTTTGCTCACCTCCCCTACCCCCCACCTTTTTTTTAATAGTAATGATAATTCCATCAGGCAGTATCTGCTTTATCTCATCTACTTTTTTTTTTTGTAAGCCAGGTCTCTCTGGTTTTTCCATTAGTCTGCATTTCTTCACCCCAGAAGCCTTTGGCAAATTTATGATTAGATTCTAAAGTGGTGCAACCTGGCATTAATGCAAATCAAATGTGATCATAGCTATGTGGGTTCATGGAGAGAGAGAGAAATCCAAAATTCATAGCTAGATGATAGCTTTCTTGGGATTAGCCAATGTTTATCCTGTTATCATGGCCTGTCATGGGAAATACTGTAAGGTGGAATATCACTTTGGTGTTGTAGAAATTGGAGCAATACATGATACTGTTTGGTACTGAAGCAACAAACCCAGTATAGGTAATCCTTAGCAACTGTTCAAAGTTACGAAGGACCCCGAAAAAGGACCTCCCACAACCACATGCCTGGATTTTTGTGCTTGGCAAATGGCCCATATTTATGGCCCTTTGCAATGTCCTGCAGTTGCATGACTACAATATACAATATTTGTTCCATAAACTGGCATTTACTTCCAGTTTCTGGGAATAAAGTTCCCATAGCAAACAATGGGTTCACTTCACCATCACAGCAATTGCTTTACAATTGCTTTACATTTACTTAACAACTGCTACAAGATACTCTCAATCTTACACGGGAAAAGACCCGAATACGCCAAGACCTGCATACCTGTACCCGTGAAAATCTACGAAAACAAATATATCTATTATATTTATATTATTATTATATATATCATAGAATCAGACAGTTATGAAATGACCCTGCTTTTGACTGTCATGACTTATAGCTGAAATTGTGGACTCAATTATGGCCATAGGCCGAGGACTACCTGGAGCATGTTAGAGACTGGCTGGCACATTTATTCCAATATAAACAGTTTAGAAACTGGTTTTTTTTGTACAGCACTAGGAAAGCTTTTCAAACCTGACAGTGAAAGTCAAGGCTTCCATTTTTGCAAGGCTTTTGCAAAAGCCTGCTTGGGCTAACCCTCTCACTCAGGATCAGTCCTTTGAGTAACATCACTGAGCAATGATAGCAAGCTGAGCACCACTTCCCAAAATGTTTTGTGCCTGCTAAGCCTAAAAGTCCACAACATTCTTTCCCACCATTTTGAGGGAACATATGAAAACTGAGCTTAACATAGCTTACAATGACAAAGAAAACGCCACTCAGAATCAAACATCCTCAGGCAATCTTGGCTCGACCCACTCTTGGTCCACCACTGGGATGCTTGCCTCTCCTCAGAGGTCGAGGGTGGCTTCCGTCTAGGAAACATTTGCCCACTCCTGCCACAGACAAAGGACAGTATGGATATGAATGTAATGTAATGTAATGTAATATAATGTAATGTAATGTAATAGAATAGAATAGAATAGAATAGAATAGAATAGAATAGAATAGAATAGAATATAGTGTAGAAATAGAATAGAATAGAATAGAATATAGTGTAGAAATAGAATATAATAGAATATAGTGTAGAAATAGAATAGAATAGAATAGAATATAGTGTAGAAATAGAATAGAATAGAATAGAATATAGTGTAGAAATAGAATAGAATAGAATACAGTGTAGAAATAGAATAGAATAGAATATAGTGTAGAAATAGAATAGAATAGAATAGAATAGAATAGAATAGAATAGAATAGAATAGAATAGAATAGAATAGCTTTATTATCACTTTGAATGTACACTAATAGGCATACATTAAAATGAAATTTCGTTGCATTCAGCTCTCAAAGAGTCACCACCTCCTCTACACATTACACCAAGCTGGCAGGAATAGCCAACACTCCAGAAGACAGGCTTAGGATACAGGAGGATCTGGACAGACTTGAACACTGGGCGCTATCTAACAAAATGAAATTCAATGGTGAAAAAAGTACGGTTCTACATTTAGGCAAGAAAAACCAATTGTACAGGTATAGTATAGGGGATACCTTGCTCAATAGTGAGAGCTGTGAGAGGGATCTTGGAGTCCTAGTGGACAATCACTTAAATATGAGCCAGAAGTGTGCTGCAGCTGCCAAAAAAGCCAACTCAGTGCTGGGCTGCATTAACAGAGGGATAGAATCAAGATTACGTGAAGTATTAATACCACTTTACAATGCCTTGGTAAGGCCACATTTGGAATACTGCATCCAGTTTTGGTCACCATGATGTAAAAAAGATGCTGAGACTCTAGAAAGAGTACAGAGAAGAGCAACAAAGATGATTAGGGGACTGGACGCTAAAACATATAAGGAACGGTTGCTGGAATTGGGTATGTCTAGTTTAACGAAGAGAAGGACGAGGGGGAACATGATAGCAGTGTTCCAATATCTCAGGGGCTGCCACAAAGAAGAGGGAGTCAAGCTATTCTCCAAAGTGCCTGAGGGCAGCACAAGAAGCAACAGATGGAAACTAATCAAGGAGAGAAGCAATCTAGAACTAAGGAGAAACTTCCTGACAATTAGAACAATTAACCAGTGGAACAACCTGCTTCCAGAAGCGGTGAATGCTCCAACACTGGAAGTTTTTAAGAAGAGACTGGACAGCCATTTGTCCGAAATGGTGTAGGGTTTCCTGCCTGAGCAGGGGGTTGGACTCGATGACCTCCAAGGTCCCTTCCAATTTTTTTATTATTATTATTATTATTATTATTATTATTATTATTATTATTATTATTATTATTATTATTATTATTATTATTATTATTATTATTATTATTATTATTACTACAAAAATAAATAAATAAATAAATATAGAATTATGCATATACCCACATATATTATATGACACAAAGAAGCAACAGTCTAGTTTGGGTTATGTATAAATGTGCATGGTGAAGAAACCGAATCTTGTGAGTTTACCAGACAGATAGCATAGGGAACAAAGCTATTACAGAATCGGGTAATCCTGCTAGAAATACTTCAAAACCTCCTCCCAGATATCTCCTCAAGATCAGTTCTGTGACAGGCCAATAATTGGCATACTATTAGCATAAAATACCTAACGTGAAGATGATTATATATCAAGTTCTTATGTAATTCCCAGGTATATTTTGCAATCATAAAAAGGGCACCAAGTACTTTTGTTCCAGTATTAAAATTCTCCCAAGCTCTACAGGTAAGGATGTGCTCCAGAATTTTATCCTACTAAGTTAATTTAATTGTTGGTAGAAGATTCAAATAAGGCTTCTTTTTCAGCTGAACTCAATTAATTGTTTAAGGTTAATAAGGGGATACCCCTATCTGCCAGCCTGAGCTCTGTAGAGAAAAACCTATACAATAATATTTAAATAAATAACTTTCGTAGCTCCCAAATTGTCACTGAAAACAAACCTCTTATCCCCCTAGAGTACACATGAAATGCATGGTGGGTCTTCATAAGCTTCTACCAAGTTCATTATTTTAAGCATAAATCAGTAGCACAACACACAAAAATAAACTAGTCCAAGATTTGTCACAATCTCTGCATGCATTATATTTCCCATTTTAGAGAAGAAGGAAAAGATTTGGGGATACAAAGAGTGGGAATTGAGAGAAGTGATGAGATTATTACTTACTCCTTTAATTTGTTTTTAAAAAGATTTGTGTTGGGTGCTGAAAATCCATGGAGATGACTGAGCTGCTTAATATTAGGGGTATTATTTTACACATCTGTTCTATAAAGAAAGCATTTGCAAGGCGTTTTCACCCTGGTTTTTCTTGCATACCACCAAAATGGGTAACTTGCACAGCATGAACTGTGCAGGGCTCTTAAGAGCACAAAATGTGTCTGAATTAACCAAAATAAATTGGCCATTTAAGGTTATAAAAAGGAAAACTTATCTTCAAATGGAATTTAGATAAGGTAAAATAGCAACAATTGAAAATGAGGCCTGTGGTGGCTCCCAATTACCCATGGCAATAATGAATCCCAGTATCAGATGGATGAATCCACTTCAAGCACAGAACCTTCGCTGTATATACAACACAGGGGATAAAAAAAAGGATTTGGTTCTGATTTATAGGAAGGAGTGCCCCCTGCTGAATCCACAGCCAGCATCACAACGTTGCCTTTGAGGGATCACGCTCCAGTGGATGTGAACACAGTCCTGTTATACAAAACCCCACATCTGAAGGGTTCAACCAACAAAGCAGAGATTAAGTTCATTTCAAAAGGCCATTCAAAATAAGATCCCTTCTGAACAGATCAGCTTTCACTCCTAGTACCGGTCTTTACTGGCTGTTCTGACCTAACTGGAAACCCTCTCATTCTCCAAGGAAGCAAATAAGCAATCAGGAAAGATGCTAGCTGATACATGTTTAATTGTCAAACTTAGCTGCATGTTAGCGTTCCTTCTTACTCATAACACCAAAAAGAATTTGAAGTAATGGCTCAAGTTTCTAGACCTTAGTGGATTTGAAATGTAGAGCATTCCTTGCTCATTAGTGCTCCTTTGTGCAGCAGGGCAAAGAATAAGATGTAAAACGGTAAGATGGGGCTTACAGGAATCATTAACAGGAGTACACCAAAACTACATTTCTACTGCATGGAAACAAGCAGTCCTAACATTATGGGCAGAGAGCAGTGACTTGCATAGTTTGGATCAGAATGTTGCCTTGTGACTCTGTTTACTGCTAACTCCATTCTCAGAATTCGGAGCTGTAAGTCAGCAGAATGGAGGTGTCTCCATTCTCTTCATTTTGATTGGTTACCTGCACAATTCAAAGGTCCTTGTCAGCGTTCTCGGAGATTTATTTAGCATCCACGCTATCTTAGATGCTGTCTGAAACATACTCATGACACAGTCCCAGGACAAAAGGTTGGCATTGTGCGTTCAGTAAGCAAAACAGCAACGAGGCATAAACAAAACAGCAGTGGTCCAACTGATGGACTGAGATGGTAGGGAAAGTTGCAGAAGTACCGTAGGCAGAAATGGCAGAGGTCACCATTTTTAGAATCCAGGAGACGGTGAGTTCTAGTTCTGCCTTAGAAATGAAAACCTGGTGGGGTGACTTTGGGCCAGTCATTCTGTCTCGGCTCAAGTCTCCACACGGGTTATTGGAGAAAATAGAGGAGGAAGGAGTATTAGTTGCATATGAAAAAAGGACAAGAGAGGTTTTTTTAAAAAACAAAACAAAACAAAAACAAAACTCAGAACAGCCAATTGACTGATTTCCTCCACACTTTTGCTTTCATGACCTGCCCTGCTTCTCAATTTCCCAGAGGGCTCAACAGTGAACATGGAACCAGTTTTCCGAAAACAGCAATTTAAAATATATTCTCCTTGTATACAGTTGCCATTCAAACATGAGCAAAGTCCAGAGGAGAAAGATAAAAGCAGAAATTAATATATCCAGAGCAATATGTCATTCTCTGCCTCTTCTGTATTTTTATCTGGAGGCAAAGGAGAACTACAGTAAATCTTTCTCTTGGGAAAATATAACCATAATTTATGTTCCCTCCCGAAACTAGTGATGTCACTTCCTGGTTTCTGTGATTACAACTACAAAATCTGCTGGGGCTTCATTAAAAATAGCATTAATACATCTTTCAATCCTCTTAATTGGGAAAAACTAGGAAAAGTTTTGGTTTTCATTGTTGTTCTTAATAAAAAATTGTAAATCAAGGAAGTAGCCTTTCAGATTATACGTAAGGCAGATTTTTTTTCCAATTATAGCATAAATGGCAGTTAATTACTATAAAAATAACAACATCAGCACATTCTGAAAAGCAGTGGAATAGTGCTTACAAAATTACCACAGTGTGGTAGGCAAACAGTATTTCTTTTAATGTTAGTTCTGTCCGTCTGTCTGTCTCTCTCTCTCTCTTTGCTGATGTTGAGAAACACTGTTATAGATAATACCTTAGACATATGAAACCCCCCAGCAACACAATATCTTATACATTACTGTGTTTCTTACAATATTTTCATAAAGTAGTGCAAAATTATTATCCCCCCTTTATAGATGGCAGAGAGACAGTTTGATATAGTGATTAAAGAATGAGAAACTATGAATTCTAATCCTTCATTAGGTGTGCAAACCAACTGGGTTGGTTTCTCTTGGCCCTAAGTAAAAGACGGAAGATGATTGAGAGAATACTGTATAGATCTGTAGTTGCCAGGAGTCAAGACTAACTTGAACGGACAGCAGAGCAGAACTTCCTCGTTATCACTTTTATAGACCTGCATGCCACAAGACCTGGTTACACATCAGGCCACCTATTTTCTATAGACTCTACCACCCCACCAGGAGTGGATATGAATTAAATGATGCCAGCTTTTTAAAAAATGTCAGTTTGCTTAATTTATAATCATGTTACTATTATTATTATGGTTCGTCGCATATTCAGACTGGATTTAGCAATTTTGTCTGCCTATTGAGTCCTTCCCAATGACCTGGGATAGGTAGATATGGATGTTTGATGGTATTACAGATATCATCGCAGGATGGAAGCTGTCCCCAGTAAAGCCACCTTTTGCAATTGACTGATGGCAAATTTGTCAATGCCAATGGTGCTGCTCCAGTTGTTTTGCAATTGCACCCAAGGCACCTGTTACTATTGGTACTACCTTTGTTTGCTTTTGCCATAGTTGTTCTATTTCTATTTGCAGGTCTTCGAATTTTGTTATCTTCTCCAGTTCTTTCTCTTCTAGTCTGCTGTCTCCAGGTACTGCCAGGTCCACTAGCCAGACTTTTTTGTCTTTCTTATCGACAATTGTTAAGTCTGGGGTGTTATGTGACAGGTGCCTGTCTGTTTGAATTATAAAGACCCAGACAACTTAGCTCCTTCATTTTCTATGACTTGGTCCCACCAGTTCTTGCTTGCAGGCAAATGATATTTCTTGCAAGAGTTATTATTATTATTATTGTTCATCTGTTATTGTTATTGTTCATCACACAGTCAGCCATATGTTTAGACTGGATTTGGTATTTTTATCCACCAATCGAGTCCTTCCCAAGAACATGGGATAGGCAGATGTTGTTGTTTGATGGTGTTAAAGGTATCATTGAAGGATGTAAGCTGTTCCAGGTAAAACTGCCATTTACAATTGATTGATGGTCAGTAGTGTTCAAGGGGTGTTCCGGTTGTTTTGGGATTGCACACTAGGTGCCTATCACTATTGGCATTATCTTTGCTTTTTTTTGCTATCATTCTATTTTTATTTGCAGGTCTTTCTATTTTGAGATTTTCTGCACCTCTTTTGTTTCTGTTCTCTTGTCAACTACTACCGCCACTTCCATCGTCCACATTATTACTACTTCTACTACTACTGTTTTAATCTTGTTTGCTGTGTAGAGTTCATATATAAGATGGTCAGGCTCATTATTTTTTTAAAGTAAATAAATGAACCTGAGATAATTACTTGCAATAACTATGAGGAAAAAAGATCTCCCTTTCATCTCTAAGCTTTTTGAGAAGAAGAATGTTCAGTGCAGTCTTATACATAATTTTCCACTTTTAATCTTTTTTGCAAAGAGATTATTTTCATGTGGCACCAACAGGCTGAGGCATTAAACACGGGTCTACTTTTGCTTTTCATGCCAGAAATGGATATGTGATACATTCTCTCCCAGCCTTCTTTCCATCATCTTCTAGATTCAAGAATTGGCAAGAAAGATTTATGCTTTAAAAAAAAAATCTTCCCATTCCTAAACTCTGCATAGATGTGCAAATCTTGGGCTTAATCTAAGCTTAGTTTTTCCAGCTACTTGAATTAGAGTAGTCAAACCTCCTTTTATTTTTTATTTTACTAAAATGGTCACCCCACCCCACCTCTTGTTGGCTTCTAAAGAAAGAAAAATCTTTGGAGAATCTTCTGATGCCCCCATCATCTGAGCTAATAAGGCAGATGAAAACCAGAGATAACCCTATTTAGTACTGGTGTTCAGCTTGTGAAAAATCTGTCCTAGAAAATCTGCCCTACTGCCAACATGGCTATCTTTGGAATGCCAGACAAAAATATAGTCATTCAACCAGCTGTTCGTTCAAATTGTTCCTATTTATTCTTATGTACTTTTTTAAAAAACCAAATAATCTTAGCTTAGAACTTGGTGTTACAGTTGATACTGTTTGTAAACTGTCTTGAAGATATGCTACCCCCCCAGGAAACCCCATATATTATTATAATAATAATAATAATAATAATAATAATAATAATAATAATAATAATAATAATAATAATAATAATAATAATAATAATAAAGTTGGAAGGGACCTTGGAGGTCATCGAGTCCAACCCCTGCCCAGGCAGGAACCCTACACCATTTCAGACAAACGGCTGTCCAGTCTCTTCTTAAAAACTTCCAGTGTTGGAGCATTCACCACTTCTGGAGGCAGTGTGTATATGGAAAGTGTGTATATATTCTTTATATATAATAAACCCTTTTATGTTTTACGTTTAGCTCATTTCATCATTTAGCTCCCAGCACTTTGCAAAATAATGAATTAAATGTGAAAATGCCTGACACTGAAGCACCAATAATTTCAAAAACATTAAAAGGGAAGAATAAGAAAAAATAAAATAATTAGGCCATAGTAGAAGACAGATTGGGAACTAAAGTGTCTTCAGAACTATAGGGAACCACCTTTGTTGTTTCGTCTTCAATACTAGGTATATATTAATATCAATACTATTTACAACGACTACTAAATGTTATCTTCAGTTTCCAGCTGGGGCTTTCAGACTTCATGACATATATTTGGCCTAATTTAGGTGGATTTTCTTGCTTTTTCTCCATTCCCTGCTTTATTTTACTTGATGAAGAGTTCTAAAGAAGTCATTTATGCACACTTTCATGATGATGACGACCATGATGATGGTTCCCCATTGTTATAATCAATGTGCTTATCAAATGTTGAAAATGTCTATACAGGTAGTCATCGACTTACAACAGTTCATTTAGTGACCATTTGAAGTTATAATGGTACTGAAAAAAATGACTTATGATCATTTTTCACAATTAAGACTGTTGCAGCATCCCCATGGTCATGTGATTTACATTTGGATGCTTGACAACTGGTTCATATTTATGACAGTTGCAGTGTCCCAGGGTCATGTGATCCCCTTTTGGGAACTTCTGACAAGCAAAGTCAATGGGGAAGGCAGATTCATTTAACAACCATGTTACTAATTTAACAACGACAGTGATTCACTTAACAAATGTGGCAAATGAAGTCATAAAATGGGGCAAAACTCACTTAACAAATTTCTCACTTAGCAACATAAATTTTGGGCTCAGTTGTGGTCGTAGGTTGAGGACTACCTGTATTCTGCAACAAGACCACATTGAGAGCTGAGATCTCTTTAAACAAGCAAAACGAATACAGTAACTGGGAGAAAACTGTTGGCATTCTACTGTTAGCATTTAATATTTCTTAACTCTATAGACAGCTTTTTTAAAGCAGCTTCTAGATTTTCTTGTGACAATCTTCACAAGTATTGAAGACATGAAGATGATATCAACTTGTGAATGGGTTCGAATGGGGATAGTTAGGTTATATAATCTATCTATATAGATTCTTAGATTCTTCCCCAAAAGGAGAACTGAGCTTTGCCAGATAGAAGTTGCATTACCTGGAGTTTGTCCATCCACATCTACTTGTGTATCCACTTTGTTCTGATCTGGTCATAAAATTTTCATTTTATATTTTAATTAGGATTTTGCCAAAATCGTTTTTCAGCAGATCTCCATTTCTTTCTCTATAATCCTTCAGAAAAGCCCTTGCAAAGTTGATGGCTAGACATTGTAATGAATGAATTTACTTGAAAATGTATTAATTTGATTATAATATTCTATATAGATAGAGAGGGAAATTTTTAAGAAATAATGGGCATATATTTACTATGTTATTGTTTGTTTTTTTAAAAATGGATCACCATGTTTCCACGTGGGTTCTTAAACTGTGATGGTGTAAAATGGAAAACTAATAAAATTGTTTTGGAAAAAAGAAAAGAAAAGAAAAGCCCTTGCAAGGACATGGGTTAGTTGTCCTCTTGCAATTTTTTTTCTTTCATTATCTGGAAGAATAGAAGCCTCATTGCTTAAACTTTGCTATTATGCTCCTGCAAAGCATTATTGCTTATTGTGTTGTGCAATGTTCTTTGTTCAAAAAGACTTTTTGAAAAACAAAAATTGAAAACTTATCTAAAGAAAATAAAGCCTAGAGTTGTAGATAATAACCCCTAATAGGAAGAAGGCAGATTATTTATCATATTGGCAGTGGAACTTCAAGCTGCAGAACATATTTGGGCATATTTACTTAATACTTTGTGAGTAAGAATTTCCCAGAAGCAAGCAATGTTCCTGGATTCATGGCTATTCCTAGCCAAGATGTGCCAAAGTATTCTAGGTTCAAAGCTGAGGACTATTTTTTTTACATTATTCCTTCCAGTTTACTGTGCTTAAAAAAAAAAAAGCAGGAGGGGCTGGAAAATGTTACCCCTTATGTAAAAAAAAAATCCAGATCTTTAGATAATAATACATATATCATTTCGAAACTATTATTTCAAGCTGCAAACATTTGCTAGGAAACAACAGCATAGCAGCAGCAAAAGCAGGAAACTTATATTCCTAATAAGGCATAATCAATATGTGATGCTTGAATGGGAGAGAAATCCCACAGGTGATGATATTCTTTGCCATTATTGATCTTCTTCTGACTGTCATTCCTTAGCATCTCTCTTTGGCCACTTGGTAGATAGTTGTCAGCGGGAGAAGACATAGGGTTCAACAGTGATCAGAGGAATACAAAGATGGCCTTGAAAAAAAAATAGTTGGCAACTATTGGAAAAACATGAACTTAGCCTGGGAAAACAGGAAGTTGTGAGAAAGAAACTCAAGACTCTACCACTCTGACTCCCCCATAACTATGAAGTAGAATTCTAGTAATCCTTAGAATATTCATTTCCTAAGTTCTCTCAAAGGGCTACCATCCTGTTATTCATTCTCTCTTAAGTCTTGTCTCTTTCTTGGAGAGGGCAGAAGCAGAACAGAAATAACATCTGAGTCTGGCATGGCCCTCCAAGAATTATCACCACCAATCCCCAATATTAGATGGGAGTACCCTAAAAAAAAATCCTTTGTGGAAGATCTCCATACTTCAATCACTCTTCACTTCTGCATCCATGTGATTCCCTCCAAATAAATTATGAGACTATTCTTAAATCCATTTTGATTCCATGAAGTTAAGTCTCTGGGCATGCTTATCTTAAAAAGATTATTTCAAAGTAAGGTTTGAGAACCTGATTTTGCCTATTTGTTTTGCATATTGCGCGGAATGAAACATACTGTGAGTTTCATTTTCCATGGAATCTTGTGTTAGTTCTAAGTCTTATTTTACTTTCTGCTATGTACATAATGAGAATGAGGTAATAGCAATTGAGTAATAATGATTATTGTCAATGCCTTTTCATCTGATTTTTCCCTTTAAGCATGTCCCAACACTAACTCTGACTCAGCTGCTTTCTCAAGAGCCATCTGTAGCCAGTTTGAATAATTATTTTGAAATTGCCTATCATCAACCAGTGCCTGGTTGATTTCTATCCTTTTGTTAGACTATTACATATAACCATATACATTAACTTCATTTCTAGAAAATGATGCTGGCATATTTGTTGCTTAAAGGAGCTCTTCTGCAGCAACAGAAGCAACAGAGAAAAGGGTCCTGCAAGTTTATGGCTTTCTGAAAATAAAAGCATGAAAAATCACAGATTGATTATGATGAAAATGTAATTGTTTTAGAGGAGGGGGAAGAGTCTGAATAAAAAGCCTTCAACAGAATGAACCAGAGTCAAAGTAAAAGTAGAGCATGCATGAGAATAAATTTAATGCTTAGCAAATTGTTGAAAAAGGAAGGGTTGGGTTGAAGTTAAAGGTGTGTTGGTTGGGAATGAGAATGTGTATATATTTGTATGCAGACACTGCTATGCTATGTTTGGTTGATAATTCAGATGACTTGCAATGAGCATTGAGCAATATCAAGCAAGAAGCACGGTTATGAAAATTAATATATTTAAGATCAAGGCAATTGTATCTGAACATGGAGCGAAGAATTACATGATGATAACTTGCGAAATGATAAAAAACTGGGACAAAAGAACCTATACATCTTGATAGAATGTTGATTAAACATGGTAAAATAGAGAAATTTTAAAGCATAAGAATATAGGAGGAAGATAGTAGTATGTGGTCTATTGCAAAAAGTGACTGTCAAAAGTGGAAAAATACACATGGATTAGATTGTCTGTTCATGTTGTTTTATGGGGCGTGAGCACCAAGTATGTCAAAAGAAACATAAAAGTAAGTAAAATGCAGCAGACAGGTGGAATTGTGATAAAGGAGTATCGTTCTGGATGAATGAGGACTGAAATGGCAAACAAACATATCTGGGAGAAGTTAATGGGTCAAGAGAGAAGGGAAGATTGAGAAAGTCACGGCTGGAGGTTGATGAGATGTTCAATTAGAAGTATGAGAATTTTTAAGTACAAAATGCAATTTATGAATCAGGATACAGAGATCAAGAAACAAAACTGCTTTGCAAGGACAGACTTGATGCAGAAGTACAATGAACGGTATTGATGTAAATTAGATTTAACTAGTCTTTGTTTAGTGACCATTTGAAGTCAGAATGGCACTGAAAAAAGTGACTTATGGCCATTTTTAACATGGTCACTTAACGACCATGTCACTAACTTAAAAACTAAAGCAATTCACTTAAGAACTCTGCCAACAAATGTCATATAATGGGGGGAAATTCACTTAACAACTCTCTTATCAGTGGAAATTTTGGGCTCAGTTGTGATTGTATGCAAAGGACTATCTGTATATTTCCTTTTCTTGCATTTAGAACAGTATTTTGTACCTTTTTTCTAACATTGCTTATTGCACTATATTGTGGATGTGCCTATTGACTGCTTATATAATCCAGACAAATGACATGATACAGTGCTTGAAAACAGTCCCCAAACTCCACCAAATTGAAGTACTGCTGCAGTCCTACTGACTGGAATTAGGCATTATTAACTTACTGCAGCATAATGTATGAACCTTTCTTTGACTCCAAGTCCATTTGTTATCCAGCACAAAGTTGGTGTGGAACAGGGTAATTTATGGTGGACTTGAACTCATTAAGCTCAAGCTTACGGTGATTCAAAATCTTCTTCTGATATGTAGCTCAGCATGTGAGAAGTACTGGGTGCCACTAAGAGAAGGAGGCTCTCCATGTGTTTTAATGTTTGGTCAAGTAAAAGTACGTGGTATGAAAGAAAGACAAACTAGATTCAGAGAATGAGAGGTCCATCTTGCAAAGTCTGGCTCAACTGCAGGTTTTGGACGGGTGACAATATTGGGGGTGGGAGTGGAAAGTGAGATGCATGTATTTGCTGTCACTACAATGAAACATGATTATTACTCAGGTTCTCTTTCTTAGGTGGTTGTGTGAGTAGCATTACTCTCATCAATTTTTTTCTGCTTACCATTCTCTTCATTTTCACTTCATCCCTTCTTTCCTGACCAATTTTGGTTAATTTATCCAGCCTTTCATTTCTCTGCTTATCTGTCTCTTTTCTTCCTTCCTTATTTTTTTTATAAGTTTTTTTAATTGTACTTTTTAATCATTTTCCTTTCCTTATTTATTTATTTATTTATTTATTATTCTAATTTGTATCCCGCCCTTCTCCCGAAGGACTCAGGGTGGCTCACAACATTATTAAAAAACAAAGAGAGACCCACACACCCCACCGAATAAAACCAAATTAAAACCAATATTTTAGTGTTGTGATAATTAAAATTTCTAAAAAACCCAATTTAAAAATCCTCCCTAGGCCAGGCCCGCTTGTTGGAAGAGCCATGTCTTGAGGGCGCGGCGGAAAGTAAGGAGATCCGGAATAATCCGGATCTCGGGGGGTAGTNGGACCAGTTGAAGCCTCCGGGTGCTCCTCAAAGGGAGCCCCATATAGAGGGCATTACAGTAGTCCAGGCGGGAGGTGACGAGGGCATGAGTGACTGTGCGCAGAGCGTCCCGGTCCAGAAAAGGCCGCAACTGGTGGATCAGGCGAACCTGATAAAACGCCCCCCTGGTCACGGCCGACAAATGGTCATCCAGTGCCAGGAGGACTCCCAAGTTGCGCGCCCTCTCCGAGGGGGCCAAAGTTTCGCCCCCTATAGTCAGCGATGGTGTCAGCTGACTATGCCGAGGCGCTGGCAACCACAGCCACTCGGTCTTGGAAGGGTTGAGCCTGAGTCTTATACTCACACACACACACACACACAATCTTTCACACAGCCCAACAGTTCCTTAGTTGCCCTTTTTCCTTTTAGTGCATAACACTGTAAATAATATATATAAAAGGGGTTTTCCCCCCTATTATTTTTCATAAAAAGCATAATTCTCCCAAGGGCTGGTTGCAAAGCAGAATGGTTAGTTGCTTTCCCCACACCTCATGGCAGAAACTCAATTCTGGTAATGATAGTTTTGCTCTCTCTCTGTGCGTATGCATGTAGAAAGATATTTATTTGATTCATTTATTTGATTTATACCCTTCCTTTCCTCCAAATGTGAAACTGGTACATGTAGCCGTCCTTCCTCCAATTTTCCCCTACAACAACCCTGGGAAGTAGGGTGGACTGAGAGAGACTGGCCCAAAGTCACTTTCTCTTTGTCTGAATGAGCCAAACTGATGCTCTACCACTGAGGATGGATCTCACCAGTCTTACTCAAACGTCTTAACTACTATGCTGTTCTGATTGAAACTGAGATGAGATGGGGGTATAGGAAAAACAATCTCTGTGCCTAAATCCTATATGCATTGATTTTAAATTAATATATTTAGTTCCCACTTGTGTATTTTTCCACATCTGAAAAGAGCTCACAAGATGTCAGGTCCCAAACCCTTATTGTTTTCCCTGCATATGTGCTCTTGTTTGAGGCCTGTCATTCTGCTGGGAGGGGGGGAAGTTTGCTTTCGACTGGGATAACTTTCGCTTTCTGCTTTTCCTCTCCCGCCCCTATCCACTTGAGAAAAGACTGTGTCTCCCTTATCAGGGAGACAGCTGCGGAGCAACAAAACAGGAGAAGACCTTGAGATGGGAGCCAACTGTGCCAATTACCTAAACATTGTACCATCTGTGGATTGGCTGGATTTCAAATGGGCACTATGGCTTTGGTGGGAGGAGGAAGATTGCTAGTTTAACTATACTGTTTAAGCGGGCTTTCCCCCAGATCTTGCCTTGGCTTCCCTACTGTCACTGACCCCTAATAAAAGTTCCTTTTGAGACAATGCTTGTTTCAAGAGTTCTGCTTTCTTGAGTGGTTAGCTGAGGTGGGTCCTTACACAAGTTATATATCATAGAATTCAATACAACTCAAACTCCAGGACATAAATTATGGCAACTTATAATAATAAACATTTTTTTTCAATATGGAAAACTGGCAAATTTGGGCAATTGGATGTTACCTGCCAAGGATTTATTTTCAGAATTGGAAATATTTTGAAAACATGACTATCAAACCTAGGCGATGAAAATGCCCTCTTTCTTTCCTTCTTTTTCATTCTTTTTAATATCCTGGGGATGAAGAGGATCTATTAAAGATTGTCAACTATCAACACAATCTCAAAATATGTTGGCATGCTTCATCATGAGACCGGAGAGAATGATAAAACTGACATTTTTGTTTCATAAATCAAGCTCCAGGCTTAACTGTGCATCTTGGCTCTTCAGACAATTTTTGACTTGGCATTGCAGCAAGTCATGACCATGACTTGGCTAAATTAGTCTTTTTATTACTCATTTATTGGATTTATATTTCATCTCTCTTTCATGAGCTCAAGGTGGCATCCAGACCCCATTCTTGATCATGTGACCATGGGGATGTTGTCCACTGAAATGTGGTCTCACTGTCTAACAAGTCATTTTGTCAACACCCACATGTGTGGCAAGGCAAATAAATTAGAACTAGACCAATTTTTGTAAGGTATCTTTAATGTTGACCTGATATAACTACAAAATCTTGGAAATTCTCCTTGGAATTTTCCTGCTTCATTTACTGTATGAATTAGGGGGGGGTGTCTTTTTTAATACCTTGAAACACCCTTGTTCTAATCTGGGCTCAGTTATCATTTTTGAGATATTCTTTCAACTGACCTGCTCATTCTTAACTTTTCTCTTTCTTGTTTATACACCCCCACATTCTCTTATACTAGGTTTAAATTTGGTGCATTTTTTTGTCCCACCTCTCTTAGTCAATGGATACTTGCCTATTAATTTGAAGGCCCAGACAGACCTGATACAATAGAGTTTTGGAATCACTTTTTCTTGATTTACCAGCTTCATACCCTATCTAGATGATCTCCGATCAAGTTGATAAGCCTATTGCCTGCCAGCAGACTCTTCCTGATTGGAATTTGATCATAAGTAACTTATGATTCCTTTGAACAAAAAGTAAGACGTGCTGGGTGATTAATGGAGATAATGATGATTAATGGAATGACTAGGTTTTATTCCATCAACTATCCTATTATTGTCTCAGCTGGCAGATCAAGCAAACACTGTCAGGCAACAGAACTTGCCACCCACTTGAATGCAGCATGAGGACAATTTGCTGTGGAATTAGGCATCCATCCATTGCAAGCAGAAGGCTGATATGATGCAAAGAAAGGAGCCAGCTCTCTTATAATCTTGCCAAGATGATTATTTGTAGCACTGTCAATAGATATAATTACTTTCTCCACCTGCTGATGACAGGTTTTCTCCCTTTAATCTTCCTCAAAAACTTTTCAAACTTCATTTCATTCTTTGAACTGTGTAAGAAAGTGCATAGTAAAGCTGAAATGGGCAGTCTTGGGAAAAGGGACTTTCTCACATGAGAAACTGAAGACTCACCAAATGAAATTGCCTCTCGAATATTCATAAGATCCACCTAAATAGAGTGGGTGGGTTTTTGGAATCAAGGAGAAGTTAGTCCTGATTTCATGCCATGAAAAACCTATCTATCCCGTTTCTTTCACTTTAGACACGTTGGAGGTAACATTACATTTAACTTATATTGCTTTCATCACAAACATAGGGGATTGTCTCATATGACATCAGACAATGTATTTTTCTCATTCAATTTCATTTACATTATGCTTCTGACAATAATAATAGCTTAGACATCCTTTAAACTCATACCGAAGGCAATAGCAATAGCATTTAGACTTATATACTTCCCCATAGAGCTTTACAGGGACTCAAGCCGAACTGAAAATCCTGGATAGGAAGACCAGAAAAATAATGATAATGAATCATGTCCTTCATCCACACAGCGATGATGACGGATTCAACTTACCAAGGAAAATAGGTGGGTGTAGAATGTTGCAAGCTGAAAAAAGAAAAAAAAACATTGGAAGAATATCTGAAGGATAGTGAAGAAGATGCACTGAAGCTAATGTACCAGGAATGCTCACTGAATACCGGAGGGAACAAATTTGTTTACAAAAAGGACCAAATAAAGAACATAAAAGAGACATGGCAAAGCCAAATATTACATGGGTACAAAGTTTTGAGTACAAAAAAACAAAAACAAACAAACAAAAAACCCAGGCAAAGCAGATACTGTAACGTGACCTGGCAATTACTAAGAGCAGAAAAGCTGAAGAAAGAGTCAAAGGGGTTAATTCTGGCTTCACAAGACCAAATCTTAAGAACAAATGCATGAATTGAGAAAACAGCAACAGACAACAAGTGCTGCCTCTGGAAAGAGGCTGAAGAAACAGTTTGTTTAGAATATTGATTAGTATTTAAGTTATTTTAAAGATTATTTGTTTACCCTTAAGAGGTTGTTGTGTTGTTATTAAAGGTAAAAGTCGAGTCCTGTCCAGTCGAGTCTGACTCTAGGGGGTAGTGCTCCATGTCCTAGCCCAGAGTTCCCCAACCTTTCCGGGTTGGCAGCCCAGGGGAGAGGGGGGAAACAGGGGATGGGTTTGTGGCAGGGCAGGTGTGTGCACACACGCATGTGTGCGCACAAGTACCCCTTCGCTCGATGGGGTCAAGAGCACCTGTGACACTCGCGCAAGTGAGGCCCCGAGTGCTCATGACACTTGTGCGAGTAGGGCTGTGCATGCACACAAACACATGTGCACCAACCAGCCACTCACACAGTCTGGTTGCAAATAGGCCACGGACCACTAGTGGGCCATGTCCCACAGGTTGGGGACCCCTGTCCTAGCAGAGGGAGCCAGCATTGTCTGAAGACACTTCCATGGTCATTTGGCTAGCATGATAATACGCCAAGGTGCATGGAACACTGTTACCCTTCCCACAGAAGTGGTACTTATTTACCTACTTGCATTTTGCCACTTTTAATTTGTTTTGTAATTCCCCTTTCCCTTTTATGTTAATTTGTATTTTGATGTTCTACTTTGGAATTTTATGCACAAACATACACTAACACCTGTAAAATGCTATATAAATATGGAGGTTGGGGAAGGGTCAAAAGCCAAAATAGACCAGAAGGAATAATTGGTAAGATAGCTAATCAGAAAGTTAACAGTTGATTGCTTGCACAATTATACTATTACTGTATGTGTGTATATACCTCATGCTAAAGTAGTTGAACAATTGCCGTATGCATCTGGGCTCCATATTGGCAGAGTATATCCATACTGAGTTATGACAGAAGCTGTCATATACTGCTTTGGTAAATAGACAACCCAAATATTAGTTACCGGCTTAAACAGGTATGCAACTGATGGATCAAGAGTCCCTATTCTTTGAACGTGTCCCTCTGCTAGAAGAGCAGAATCTGTGCTCATCCTAGAAATGCCTGTGTATTTGATAAGAAATGTTCTGTGTGTCACATGTTGGTTTGCCAAAACCAGAGGCATGATTATACAATAATGAACGAATGCTTGTCATGTTCAATATAGGAATGAGTACAAAGTGTTTCTCTTAGTAAAGAAATAGTTGCGATCAGGAAGGTGAGCAATATTCAAATAATAAAAAATGAGATTAGCAAGTGGGAGATAACTTAAATCATATAAATGATGTCAATTTTTGAAGAAATCTATATGTAAACAAACAAATTGATTAAAGGCAGAACCTATGAATAACGGTTGGATATAATGTTAAAAATGGCTACAATCTAGCCATTTTTAACATATCTAACCGTTATTAATAAGTTGACTATGGAACAAGTTTGTTGACTATGCAACAAATTCCTAATCATTCATGCTCTCAGGGAACAATGGGTCAATCACCTTTTCTCCCAGGGATATCACAAACTTGTCCTGACAATAACAAATTAGGAAGGAGGAAGAGAACCTTCCTGAATTGTAGAGGAAACATTTCTTTCTTTCTTTCTTTCTTTCTTTCTTTCTTTCTTTCTTTCTTTCTTTCTTTCTTTCTTTCTTTCTTTCTTTCTTTCTTTCTTTCTTTCTCCCTCTCTCTCTCATCTCAATCCAATTACTAGGTTTCAGATAGGAATAATACATAAAATATCAACAATGCATGCTATAAATACACTAATACATTACAACTGGCATAAAATTAATATTGGGGTTAACAGCTCCACAATCAGCCTTGAAAGGTCTTCTGGAAAAGTCAGATGTTCACCAGTTTTGGAAGAGCATGAGGGTGGGGGCAGTTTCTAACTCAAGGGGCAGACTGTTGCATAGGAAAAAAGCTTCCAAGAACCAGGTATAGTATAGGGGGTACCTTGCTCAATATAGTAACTGTGAGAGGGACCTCGGAGTCCTAGTGGACAATCATTTAAATATGAGCCAGCAGTGTGCTGCAGCTGCCAAAAAAGCCAACACAT
>NW_015386396.1:1350203-1458081 GCF_001527695.2 Protobothrops mucrosquamatus
TTAACAGAGGGATAGAATCAAGATCACATGAAGTATTAATACCACTTTACAATGCCTTGGTAAGGCCACACTTGGAATACTGCATCCAGTTTTGGTCACCACGATGTAAAAAAGATGTTGAGACTCTAGAAAGAGTACAGAGAAGAGCAACAAAGATGATTAGGGGACTGGAGGCTAAAGCATATAAGGAACGGTTGCTAGAATTGGGTATGTCTAGTTTAATGAAGAGAAGGACGAGGGAGGACATGATAGCAGTGTTCCAATATCTCAGGGGCTGCTACAAAGAAGAGGGAGTCAAGCTATTTTCCAAAGCGCCTGAAGGCAGGACAAGGAGCAACGGGTGGAAGCTAACCAAAGAGAGAAGCAACCTAGAACTAAGGAGAAACTTCCTGATGGTTAGAACAATTAACCAATGGAACAACCTGCCTCCAGAAACGGAAGAAACAATTAACCAATGGAAGAAACTGCCTCCAGTTTCTTCTTAAAAACACTGGAAGTTTTTAAGAAGAAACTGGACAGCCATTTGTCCGAAATGGTATAGGGTTTCCTGCCTGAGCAGGGGGTTGGACTAGATGACCTCCAAGGTCCCTTCCAACTTTATCATCATTATTATTATTATTATAACTAGTATCCACTATCAGTCACATCTCCTAGTAGATGGGAACATTTAGTAAATGCTGAGTGGCCAGAATCAATCTCGGAAAGGTAGTCTCTCTTAGATACCTAAAATATAAATATGAAATGCAAAAATAAACCCATGCACCTTCGACTTCCTGGCAATTAAAGAAGAGCCACGTTTAAGGAAAGGGTGCTACAAGAATGACTGGCTTAATCATGTGTGTGTACATCAGTGAAACATCATAAGCTAGCCCACATTTCTGAATTCTGAATAGCAAGGGGGAAAAAAAGGAAACTATTCATAAAATTGGATTTGCCTATGGATGATGCCTATGGATTTGCCTATGGATGATGTTTTAATAGCCTTCAAAGTTAGTGGGAGTTCCCTTTCTTCAGCATTTAGTTGATGCGCCTTTAAGCTTACAGGAGGTTCTCTAAGCCTTTACAAAGATGGATCGGAAATCAGATGATGCTTGATATAAAATTATAATGAAGGATAGGAGTTGACAGCAACCTTTATGTAACCTTTACATGTTTTGATACAGGCACGTGTATGGGTACCGTTTCAGTTTTCTATGGTATAACAAGATGATATAACCAATGCATAATTTCAGTTTTCAAATAACAGATGTCAGATAACATCACTTTACTGTGAGTTCAGCTGAGGCCTAACGTATCTGCTAATGTTTTGTGTGGCAAGCTTCAGGAGTAACACCCTATCAATACTACATCCCTAATAACCAAATTTGTATTATTATCGTATTTGTTCACAAAAAAGACAGACCTGAATTTAAGATGATTCCTGTACCACTGAATAAAATTAGTCAGAAAAATAAACCTGTATCTGTTTTCATTACTTTTAGAAGATCATTTTAAAAAGCAAATTATTAAGGGGAGGACTAAACTTCTTTTTTGGACAATCAGAGTACTTAGAGCAGCTCTTCAGGTGGACATTTCCATTGACTTCAATGGAAAGATGTCACTTTTTAAGTCAAAGTCGTACCAGGTCTCTTTGAAACTTGCTGGAGTGAGTGAGTGAGTTAGGGTGGCAATGATTTGAGTCTATAACAGTGGTGGCGAACCTATGGCACGGGTGCCAGAGGCGGCACTCAGAGCCCTCTCTGTGGGCACGTGCGCCGTCGCCCCAGTCCTAGGCCTTCAGCTGGGTTTTATAAAACCTTTTCGGTTTAGGCCTCCGCCGCTGTGTGCAAAAAAAAAAAAAAAAAGTTCAATCAATGAGTCAATTTCAACTTCTCACAGGGAAAAAAAAGATCTTGCAAAGTTGGAATTGATTGATTGAACTTTTTAGTCCCACCCAGTCTGCCGTTACCACCGCAGCCACACCCACCCGGCACCCGACAATGCATAAGTGGGTTTGGGGTTGCAGTTTGGGCACTCGGTCTCTAAAAGGTTCGCCATCACTGGTCTATAACATCATTATAACATAATGATACTTGCTGTGTTCCGTCTTATTCCCGCTGGAATAATTCCCAAAGTTGAATTTGCCTTCCATAATAATATCTCAATATCTGTGAAATAAACTTTTTAGTGGACTTTCTATTATGACATCAAGATCTTTTTCCTGGGTAATTAAGACTACAGTTCAAGATAAACTAAGTTGGGAAGCAAGTCCCAGGCAGCCAATGATGCACACACCCTGGCCAACTTTTTCTTCATGGGCACATTATAAAGGTAATGAATAAATAACTGATTAATTGACGTTTGCGCACAGATACACACAATGTTAATTAATATGATCACTCTCCAGTCTTGCATTTCATTATTTTCCCATGAAAAGTTACAATTTCTTAACAACTCGTGGGATCTCCTGGAGGTCACCCTCAGATTTAGGAGCATCACAGGCAACAACAACAACAACAACAACAACAACAACAACAACAACAACAACAACAACAACAATAATAATAATAATAATAATAATAATAATAATAATAATAATAATAATAATAAAGTTGGAAGGAACCTTGGAGGTCATCTAGTCCAACCCCCTGCTCAGGCAGGAAACCCTATACCATTTTGGACAAATGGCTGCCCAGTCTCTTCTTGAAAACTTCCAGTGTTGGAGCATTCACTGCTTCTGGAGGCAGGTTGTTCCACTGGTTAATTGTTCTAACTGTCAGGAAGTTTCTCCTTAGTTCTAGGTTGCTTCTTTCCTTGCTTAGTTTCCATCCCTTGCTTCTTGTCCTGCCTTCAGGCGCTTTGGAGAATAGCTTGACTCCCTCTTCTTTGTGGCAGCCCCTGAGATATTGGAACACTGCTATCATGTCCCCCCCTTGTCCTTCTCTTCATTAAACGGGACATACCCAATTCCAGCAACCGTTCCTTATATGCTTTAGCCTCCAGTCCCCTAATCATCTTTGTTGATCTTCTCTGTACTCTTTCTAGAGTCTCAACATCTTTTTTACATCGTGGTGACCAAAATTGGATGCAGTCTTCCAAGTGTGGCCTTACCAAGGCATTGTAAAGTGGTATTAATACTTCACGTGATCTTGATTCTTGAATCAAGATTCTTGAATCTTAAGGCCCCACCTACACCTTCCACTCAAGTGGCTGTTGTGAGTTGCTTTGCAGGCATTTGCACTGTGAGAATATAAAGATTATGTCATGTGAAATAGGAAGGGACTGTGATGATGGATGCATGTGCTTCCATCCAGACTTCAGAATGAGCTCTTAGCAAAGAAGCTTAATAGAGCATTCAAGACCAGTCTCACCTTTGCTTTGCTAATCTCCTCATCTATATTAATCTTCCAGGGTATTTTTTTTAGTAGCTCAGTGTTTGGTGTTTGGGGGGAATCTAGGGACAGAAAAAGAAATTGTTGCCGTGCTGGGCTATGCACTCTCTAAATTGAGAGTGTTAATAATAGCCCAGACCTCAAAATATAAGTTGTAGCTCTTATAAAAGCTCTTGAGCAAATGAAACAGATGTCCATGGAAAATACATCCAGTCATTTCCTCCAACAGCTGCTGCTGTATCCCTATTTTTTTTCTTTCTCCCAGTAAAATTTTTTAGAGTTCACCTGTTGGGGACAAACAAGCTTCAGGGCACGCACGTTTTCCTTTTCCTTGCTGCTTCGGTTCACTCCAGAAAGCAAAATAGCTTGAGAAGCACCAACCAGGAGAAATATTGCTGACCTGGTACGAAAGGCAGCAAATTTCAGCAACCAATAAAAGAAGATTCTCCAAGTAGCCTGACTCACTGGAAAGAAATGACTTTTCATTTCATTTGTTTGGTGACTGATTTTTGTTCTAGTTTATAGTCATTTTAACTTGGAGCCTGGCCAGGGACTTAGGAAAATACCCAGCATTTGGCAAGGATAGGAATAGCATGTTGGCTCAAGGCATAGCAACCCCCCCCCAAAAAAAGGCAAAGGGGTGAATCAGCTCCAAATTGGAAAGGGCAAACATGCAGAGTTGAAAATGAGGATTGAGAACCAGAAGACCCACATTTGCTCTGGGTAGTAACAAGGTTTCTCCACCCAATCCAAGGCTTTGTCCCTGGTGTCTTCTAGTTATATCAAAGCAGTTTTAGTTCACTAACATAATAACAGAGTTGGAAGGGATCTTGGAGGTCTTCTAGCCCAACTTCTTGCTCAAGCAGGAGACACTATAACATTTCAGACAAATGGCTGTCCAATCTATTCTTAAAAACCTCCAGTGTTGGAGTACCCTCAATTTCTGGAGGCAAGTTGTTCCACTGATTAATTGTTCTCACTGTCAGGAAAATTCTCCTTAGTTGTCTTCTTGATTAATTTCCACCCATTGCTTCTTGTCCTGCCTTCGGGTGCTTTAGAAAATAGGTTGACCCCTTTTTCTGTGGGAGCACTGCTATCATATCAACCCTGGTCCTTTTTTTATTATTTAATTCGACATACTCACTTCCTGCAACCATTCTTTATATGTGTGACTCTTCTCTGCACTCTTTTAGAGTCTCAAGCAACAAACTCTGCTAACCTTCAGCTATGCTGCAAGCAAAAGTACATCTCGGTAGGTGAATGTAGTTGTTTGATAGTCATCAACCCTTTATGTGTCATCTCTCTGGTAGAACTTTTTAAGCGTTCAAAACTGAAAGTATAGGTTGCTGAAACCAGCTCCAAGTTAATCTGTAATTTAAAATTGGTCCCCTTTGGAGAGCCAACCAAGATGTTGACTGTTGAATACCGGAGGGTCTGCTTCTAGATTATGCTGAGGCAGCCTGGCTTAGGACCACTCCAAAACTCTCATCTTCATTTCAGCTGTTGGATATCAGCCTTTTTTTCTTGTACTTCTTTTTCCACCTTGATGATAGTAATGTTGTATAGCATGGGTCTTCAAACTTGGCCCTTTTATGATTTGTGGACTTCAACTCCCAGAATTCCTCAGCCAGGCACACTGGCTAAGGAATTCTGGGAGTTGAAGTCCACAAGTCATAAAAGGGCCACGTTTGAAGACCCCTGCTGTATAGGAACTGAGATGAGGCTCCTCTGATGCAACACAGGACATTGTCATCAACACCTTCTGAGAAATAGGTGATAGTTTTCAAGGAGACACAGCAAGAATTTTCATGACAAATATTGAGTCTCATTCCTCCAACAAGTGAAGTTCATTTGCATCTTTGTGTCTACAGAGCCAATGGCACATGTTCCAAGGGCTATCTTTTTGGTTTGGGCTAACAAGGAACACAGGGTGATAGGTGGGATCTTACACTCATGGCCACTTCCTTTGCCCTGCCTCCATTGTGTCTTAGCACAGCATTGGGTTATGGATTTTGTGGTTATTCTCATTGTGGTCATCATCCCTTCCCAGAGGAAGGCAAGCTCTTGTCCTCAGTTCTCCCCTTTAATATGAGCTTAAAGAAGCTCGTAAGAATCGCCTTTTTCACATATATATTCAATATCTGGGTGAAAATAAAATTGATAGAGATGTTAGTGATAAAACATAGGCTCTGTTCCTCATTGCAATAGTCTTTAATATGTTTTGCCTTAAGAATAGTTTGTTTTCCTGTGGCAGTCTTCTATAGCTGCTTTCTGAGATATCTAAAGATCAACACACACCAATTTAGTCCTGGAATATAATAACGATCAACCGGAAAGCAACATAATTAATCAGTTTACCTTCTGGGTTTTCAGTAATTCACTGAGTCTTAATTTGCAAAGAGATTTACAAACACATCTGTGTTATGTAAACATATATGTAGGTGTAAAGTATAACAATATTAATCTTCTTTTTTCTATTTTTATCCTCTCTGTATTGGATAGTAACAGCTGATCAGGTTAAATACTGTACGAGAACAACACATGGCTTTATCTTTGATGGAGCCAAGCATGGCTCTTTGATTAATCTGAGGAGGTTTTTAAGTACCTCCTTTAATTCTTTCCATTTGGATGATATGGACATTCCAAGATAAAATTTCAGGCATGGATTAAAAGGGTTTTACACTCAAAAGAGTGAGGTAATACAGATGATGTAGCTTATTTTGCTTTGAAGTCAAAGAGTCAACCTTGATAGGAGTAAAACATCCTGGTGGGAACAACAGGAAGCCACCATAAACAAGCTTGTCTATGCAGCTGATATTTGTGACAAGGCATCCATATAATTTATATAGACTATTCAAAGATTTGTACTATATACATTAATTTTACCCAGTTTTAATTTGTATCATTTTATCATTAAAAAGATGATTTTGTTTTGCATTCATTTCATGGACTGAAAACAGTTTATTGGAAACATTATTGAAAGGTTTGCATTGCTTTCTTCAGGGAATGTTAGCCAAATTTAGTCTGAATTTTCAAATTCTCAGTTAGGCTAACTGTCCTAGAATTCTCTGATTATCTCTCACTGAAGTACTAGCCAATCCTGCCTTTTTATGGAGCTCAGACAGGGTTGATGGGTTGTCATCCACTGTGTGAAATTTATTATTTCTCCTTCTCCCCTTCTCCTTAAAAAATAAGAAAAGAAAAGAGGAGGGGAGGGGAGGGGAGGGAAAGGGGGGAGGGAAAGGGAGGGAGGAAGGGAGGGAGGAAGGGTGGAAGGAAGGAAGGAAAGGAAGGAAGGAAGGAAGGAAGGAAGGAAGGATGGATGGATGGATGGATTATGATAACATTCATGTTATCTTTCTTGCAGTATTCACATAACAACTCTATCTATGTTGTAGGTCAACTCAAGGAATACCAAAAGTGCATGAAATAAATTAAACCCACAAAATGGGAGTTAATCCAGCCTGTCTGGTTAATGTTCCATGTACCAACAAAACTTTAAAAATGTGTGTTAGTTTAATTAAGCCTATTTTTCTTAATCATGGGTAAGTGTGGTCATCTGAACAGAGTGAAAACAATTGAAGAAACATTGGCCCAAGGTCAGTTTTTGATTGCAGCACAAACTGGCAATCATCCTTTGCTTTGACTTGGGCCCTTCAGATCCATTGGATGACCACTCCGTCATCTTCCAACATGCTCTTTGGCGATCATGGACCTATAAACCAATACAACTAGAACCTTTACAAAAGTGGATTTTTCTTCTGTTAAATGAACAAAGAATCAGTTTCAAATATAGTAAATGCTCTGTAAATTTCATTTTACCACTCGTATCGAATATATTCTGTGAAAAATGACTGTTTCCTGATTGTCTATGGATATTCTTAGTCATCCAGGTCATAGTTGTCCTAAAGATGCTTTTTCACAAGGGAGATGTACTTTCTTGTTTTTCATTGAAGATGTTTCGCTTCTCATCCAAGAACCTTGCTGAAGAAGCTTCTTGGATGAGAAGCAAAACGTCTTCAAAGAAGAACAAGAAAGTACAGTTGCCTCATGAAAAAGCATCTTTGGGACTGTTTCCTGATAAAATGCAGACTGAAAACAATGGTGCATGCCAGCCCCTACAATGTTCTGGCCCTTAGTATCATATGGTTACACTATAATTTTCTTCATTCTTCTGTTGGACAGAGAATTAGAACATTTTCATGGAAAGGGAAGATATCAATTCATATTTACAAGAGCTTTTCATTTATGTTTTGTAAGGGTTAAAATAAAGCAGTTCTAAAAACAAGAAAATTCAACCCACAGGAAAATTTCCAAATTCTCTTTGTACAACAAAGCTCTTAAATCTGAAATTAGGAAACGAGTCTATGAATAATCTCCAGGCAGAGATCTCAATAGCAGTAGTTTACTATTGGAATAATGTGTATATTACCAGCATATACTGTATCCAATTAATAATCTATCAAGGATACTTACAGGAAATGATGGCAGGACTTCTACAAGCACAATTATTTTAGTTTGTGGAATTTTAGAGAAGCATTATGCTCTGCTCAAATCCATTGGACATAATTTCATCAGAGGCATCTCCGTCAAGTGATTAAAACATATGAGGAACGGTTGCTGGAATTGGGTATGTCTAGTTTAATGAAGAGAAGGACGCGGGGGGATATGATAGCAGTCTTCCAATATCTCAGTGGCTGCCACAAAGAAGAGGGTGTCAAGCTATTCTCCAAAGCACCTGAAGGCAGGACGAGAAGCAACGGATGGAAACTGATCAAGGAGAGAAGTAACTTAGAACTAAGGAGAAACTTCCTGACAGTTAGAACAATTAACCAAGGGAACAACCTGCCTCCAGAAGCGATGAATGCTCCAACAGTGGAAGTTTGTCTGAAATGGTGTAGGGTTCCTGCCTGAGCAGGGGGTTGGACTCGATGACCTCCAAGGTCCCTTCCAACTTTATTATTATTATTATTAAACACATGCCTTCTCATTTCCAGGTTAATCTGAAAGACCACTGCAAAGTTGCACGGATAAATATCTCCATCTGCAAGAGCACATGAGAATGAATTAAGGTGTGAGGATAGTTATATGGCATCAGATACCGTATATGACCATGATTTTATTTAGTTTTGTTTTGTTTCTTTTAAAACTTGTGGCTGGAATTTGAAATGGTCAGCTAAATCTGAAATAGGTGGGTTTTTTTTCTTTTTAAATGAATGAAATAACCTGTCTGCATTCCTCAATTTCTTTCAAATGGTCCATAAGCCATCTGTACTCCCCGCTCACTTTCATGCATTTTCATCTTGTTTATTGGTTATTTTCTTTTAAAACACATCTAAAGGATGTCTCCTGTCCCATCCCCCAAGTTATAGAATAGCTTATGTTATGACTATCATTTCTTCTTTTTTTCTGCCTTTCAGTAAATGTTGATTCCTGGCAACTGCCTGGAAAAATTCCTGCAGTCTTCTTGGCAAGATTTCAGAAGGGGTTTGCCCTTACCTCCTCCTTCCTAAGCCCACCCAAGTCATTCCTGCCCCAGTCAATATTAGAACTCCTGGTCTTCTTGCTTCTAGGTTGGTGCTTTTAACACTACACCAAGCTGACTGTACTATCAGACCTTGTAATGGGGTGTGTGAATAACCTCAAGGAACAGGAAGAAGAGCTGCAACCAAGACAGTGGTCAGATAATGGAAGTCTGAGTCCAGACCAGGAATGTAATTTGACAAAGAGTCTCACACATGAGTGTGTCTAGTTCTCTTGAATGAAAAGGCAGGAAGAGACAGGCATATTTATATTATAAGATTCTGTGACTGTAACCTGTAATGTATATTGGCATTTATAACTTTGATTTGTTTTTTTTTATTCTGGACTAACTCCCAGGGCTGAGAGATCTAGGCTACAAAAATTCAGAAGCCCACTAGAAGGCAGCAAACTGCTAGAATATCTGATTATTTCTTTGTTGCCATCTAGTGGTTCATAATAATAATAATAATAATAATAATAATAATAATAATAATAATAATAATAATAATAATAATAATAATAATAATAATAATAATAATAAAAAAAAAAAATTGGAAGGGACTTTGGAGGTCATCTAGTCCAACCCCCTGCTCAGGCAGGAAACCCTATACCATTTCAGACAAATGGCTGTCCAGTCTCTTCTTAAAAACTTCCAGTGTTGGAGCATTCACGACTTCTGGAGGCAGGTTGTTCCACTGGTTAATTGTTCTAACTGTCGGGAAGTTTCTCCTTAGTTCTAGGTTGCTTCTCTCTTTGGTTAGTTTCCACCCGTTGCTTCTTGTCCTGCCTTCAGGTGCTTTGGAGAATAGCCTGACTCCCTCTTCTTTGTGGCAGCCCCTGAGATATTGGAACACTGCTATCATGTCCCCCCTCGTCCTTCTCTTCGTTAAACTAGACATACTCATTTGGATTCCTGCAGCCCAGATCTTGTAGCTCTGATTCATATTTTTCCTAATACTAAAACTCATTGTTTGCAGCAAAGTAATTATTTTGCTGAACAATAAATTTCATTTTTTGCAAGAACACCATTCAGCTAAACAACGCCATCTGTGAATCATTTCTCAAATAGCTCTGCATGCTTGTTTGTTTGCCCAGTCCATTCCCCTCTTTCTCTCTCCCAAGGCTGTCTCACAGCCCATCCATTCCCCCAAGCCCCATTATATCTTATTCCTTGTATTTATGAACAGGAAACAGTAGCCTCTGTCTGTGCCACCGTCATTAACAATTAGCATCTCTTTTGTAAAAAAAAAAAAATTGGCAAAATCTCTCTGCCTTTTTTCTCTTCCTGGCTGTAACAGGTTGTTTCTGTCTTCCTTAAAATGCAGTGCCATTTCCTGTTGTTGTTGTTAAGAGCACCAAATACTTTCCCAAGTATTGTACAAAAGTTTTCTGGCTGTCATCCCACATCCAGCATGTTTAAAGCACAGGGATTTCTTTTAGATTTGAATGAAAGGATGGCAAAATACCTCCAGAGAAAATCTGAGAAAAGGAACAAATTAAACGTAGTATTTGAACAATTTTCCCGTCTTCTTGCTGGAAATGTTCAGGTCAACAAGGGCACATTTCTGTAAACGAAATAACCAAACTAAGATACGTAATGGAAAACCCAATTGCATATATTAATCCCATGTAATTTGTCACTAGTCACCTCTCACTAGCTAAGGAGCTGGCCAACCTCTTATCACCAGCATTTTCAAGCTGCAAGAAAATCCAGCAGGTTGACTGAGCCCTTTGGAGGCTAGTTCTGATGTATGAATGTATGAATTCATGTGTTAGAAGTAAGAGATTAAGAAGACCCCGCTAATCTAATCCTTCTGTGCCACAGTGACTAACTGAGTGATATCAGGAACCTAAAAGATAGCAAGAATGGTGTTATGATTGAAACCTAATCTTAACTGATCCAGAAGATCAGAAGAGTGGAGAACTTTCCCCTAAGATCCACCCTTAATTATCTTAATGTCAGTAATGACAAGACAAAGTTTTCCTTCAGTGCAGTTTAAGAAGAAAGAGGCAAGCCGTACTGACCAAGAAGTCAGTAGTAAAGTAGCATGGTATTATTAGTTAAGGAGTTGGGCTGATCCTGGGAAAATTGAGATTCTGATCCACCACCATCTGTAGAAATGCAGTGGGTGGCTTTGGCCAGTTCTCTTTAGCCTGAAATTCTCATAGGATGGTGGTTATGGGAAAAATAGGAGGAAGTAACTTGTACACCTCATTGAGCAACTATATGAAAGGTGGAATGTAATTCTAAAAAAACACAATAAAATGTGGTTCAATAAATATTTTGCCCCTCTCTTGATTGTCACATGCTCATCCTCTAGGTAGTATAGCAACCTGTCTCCTAGAATTTGTGTTTTGGCCCAGCCTATTTCTGTGACCTTTCAAGAGAGTTGTCTTTCTGGCTAATTCCTTGATTAGGGGCCTTTCTGAGATCATTAAAAAAATAAGCCTTTCCTTCACAAGGATATTGGATCAGAAGATGGGAAAAGCTGAGATGTGGCAAGACAAGGTACCCATTCACTGTGCTTGTTTTCAATCAGCACTAGGTACAACTGGGTGTATTTTTTTTGTCCAACAATAGTGGATTTGTTTTTTAAAAGGAAGAGGAAATACAATAGGGCATCTGGATATTTAATTAGAAGCGTTGAATCAATAGAAATGCAGTTGAATCATATCTTTGTATTGAACTGGATTCTTCTGAAAAGGTTTGGAATGATTTGCTTCACTCTGAGAAACCAGTTGATTTTTCTGCTTTATCTGCCTTTGCAGAACAGTTTCCATTTACTTTCCATATAGAGATCAAGTTGGCGAAAGTAGGTGAAAGTAGGATGTGGCAAGCTGCCCAATATTGACACAAATAGCTAGCCAATACATTTTTTCACCTCTGAGAATTCTGCCTATTAGAGCATCTGGGGGCGGGGGTGGGGGACATGCTACTGGTACTTGTTCCTCTGCTCTGCTGTCTGTCTTAGTTGACAACTGGCATCTCTTGGGGAATAAAGGGGGGCGGCCATCTGCATTACTCCAAGGCCAATGGTGCTCCTACAGAAGGAACATGCTAAGCTGCCTGCCAGCGCATCTCAGGGCCATTTCTTTCCTGGGTGGTTTGAAGGCTACTGTGCTGTCCTTGCCTCATCCTTAAAAGTGGTCTTGTGAAGGCAAAGCTTAATTGAAGTAAAATTCTTGAAGGCGCCACCTGGGGTTCGGCAGGTGTCCTCTAAAGAATCTCCCATCTCTGTTATATTCATTCAATTCTGGAAAAAAAAGCAGCTGGAAACTTTGAAACTTTCCCACTGAAATCTTTGGTCAAAGTGTACTTCTTTTTTCAAAATCAAATCTTGAATCTCCAGATTTTTGTTTGATTCAGACTTTGGTTTGCCTCCAAATCTTGAAGCACATGTCACTGTAAATCTCCAATCTCCAGTTTGATCAGGCCTGATTCATATCCCCCCCCCTGTACAATTGTGATTAGTGAAAAAAAAAAATGGAAATGTGTATTTTATTAAATGAACTAAAGCTTGGAAGAGAGATTATCTAATCTGCCCCCTCTCTCCTTCTTTGTTCTTTTTGCTTTTGTCCAACAAGAAAACTGGTTACATTAACTCTTATTTTCCAATATCATAAAGGTGATGAGAAAGGATCACCAACGTCCTGTTCATGTCAAATCCTATCAACTCTCTAGGCTAATAACAAGTTGTTTTTGTTGAAGATAGTGTCGCTTTTTCAACCTGAAACATATTAAGAGAGCTAAGAGAAGGAAATGCCTCTGTTCTGGTCCATCCCAAACTGGAAAAGAATGGAAAAAGAGAGCCCAGGTTGCTTTTCCAGGCTTTAAATGTTAACTTGGCAGTTGTCACACATTTCAGCAGGGAACCTGTACAGAACAGTGGGCTGGATTGGATCAAAAGAAGGATTGCTGGCTTGGATACAGTACCTTTTAAAAATGAAACACATCAGCAATAAATCACCATGAACATGTCAGCCAGTCCTTTTTCTATTTCCATCTAATGTAACCCGGGGTGAATAAAAATGTCAAACAGTTTCTTCAGAGAGCCTTTACTTACTCAACTTTTAGTATCAAGAGAAAGGTATAATCAGGCTTCCTGAGCAGTAACAGACAAAAATCTTGCATACAAGAATCATTTATACAACTCACAGATCTTCACTGGTAACAACGAACTATCCGAGGGAGATGGGCAACTAAAAAACATAAAGTATAAGTAAATAAAAATCTTACGCCACTCACTATTTAGTCACATTCTGATTTTGCTGATATTTAATTAAACTGTCTTAATATAAAATGGTTAAAAAGCAGGAAATAATTCCATGTATCAAGAACGTGGTTTGCTAGAATTTGTAAAGAAAAGGTTATACAAAAATGTGTGTCTTTTCTCTCCTGCTCTATGGAGTAGAGAGTTGGTCTCTGACAGAAGGCCACCTGAAGAGACTAGAAGCATTTGAAATGTGGATTTACAGGCGGCTGTTACGTATAAGCTGGGTTGACAAGATCAGAAATGAGGAGGTGATAAGCCGCCTGGGAAAGCCAAGGGAAATCAACAAAACAATTAAAAATTGAAAATTAGAATATTTCGGACATGTGATGCGACACCCAGAAAAATTGAAGGCAAATGAGGTCCAGGCAGAAGAAGAACATTGTGGCTTCAAAATCTAAGGGACTGGTTTGGACAAAACTCAGCAGCACTTTTTTGTGTGGCTGCTGATAAAAACAGGATTGCCAACATGATCACCAACGTCTGATAACGGATATGGCACAACAACTACAACAAGAAGAGTGAGAACTGGGAATTCCTTGTTGAAAAGTAACAATACCAACTGCAGCGTTATTGTTATCTAAAAAATGGGGGGAAAGTAGGGAATTTAATAGCACTTAACTTATAGAAAATATAGATTTCCTAATTGAATACATCTGAGATAAAGGCTTTCAATCACCATTTCATGAGTACTGGATGGTCAACTTTGTCCTCTACCTACTTCCATCAAAACCATAAAATTCTATTGACTGCCATGTTTTTTTTTCACGCCTTTTCCACAAAGCTCCAGTTTTTCTTTCCTACTTATTTCTGAAGCACAGTATACAGTTCTACAGTAGAACAAGGAACAAAGGAACAATCCTTTTCCTTTGATCATCTCCACATCAGAATAAGGATAGTGCAGTAGGCTCCATGTCAAGGTTAAGCAAGAGAATGTGGAAGGGGTGTTTGAAAGCATCTATGTGGGCAAACATCAGGGAAGCAAAAGGAGAGGGAGAGGGAGAGGGAGAAGAAAGGAAAGGAAAAAGAAGAAGGGATTAATTGAGGATGGAACAGTCTCTAAAAGGAAAAGGCATGCTCTGGTAATCTCGCTCACACAGAGACCAAGCACCAAGACTAGTCTCTCCTGCAGAGATGGGAAGGATGAGAAGTAGGGGAACAACCAAACAGCCATAATCCAAACTGAGCCCCATTGCTAAACCATTGCAATCTGGTGTTCAATCAGCTTTAGAACAGCTGGGAGCAGCATAGGCTACAGTCCAGGATTGCCCAAAGGCAGGCATTTAGATGAAATCTACCCTGCACTTTTCCCCTCGCCTTTTGCTAGGTAGAGTTCAAAGAGATTTTGCAATAAATTCACTGGATTCAAATTTGAGGTCACAGGCAGGGCTTTCCAAATGTAAGCTTATGTCTCAGTGCACCGAAAATCGGAAGAGGATACAACAAGATGCCTGTTAGCACCTCATAATTGATCAACCCAAACTTGACAACCTTAACCCTAGTTTGTTCCCCTGAATTACTGGGTGAGACCCTGGGGAGAAGGTCCCATTGCTTTTATTATATTCAAGAATTGAAAAGATAGCCTCAGCATTGGGTTGAGGATGAAGTGGGAAGTCGTCTTATTTGTACTGAAACCCATAAGGCAGGGAATTTCAGTAGATCCCAAAATAAACCTTGGGGTGATGCCTGGATCCAAATCCAGAAAGAAACAGTGGAGGAAGTGATCCGCTTAGCTTGGTAGGCAGACCAGCAAATAAGTAGGTGCTATTTTTTTCATCTTTTAAAAATGCCTCTTTATAAAGACAGTGAGCAATGCTGTGAGGAAGTGGCAGAGATTGCTATGTCTCGAGAACCTTTTTTTGCCCTTAATTTCTCTACCAACACAGTTCCAGAAGCAAAGAAACCCTAAGAGATCTGCTGCAAGAGAGAAGAACTTTCCCAGGTGACTTTGTAGCAGAAAATAAAAACCTGCAAAACATTCCTTAGAAGAGATAGCTAAGTTTGGATAAAGCCGAACCTTCAGATTAGCAAGAAAGAAGTATTGTTCGAAATTCAGGGAATTATTGTTAATGAACATCAATGTTTAACAACTTCCCTGTAGGGAAATAAGATTGCTGTAATTGTGGTAAGAGATTATTCCATTATACATCTAAGGAAAAACTAATTCTTCTTGCATTTCGGTACTTGCCAGTACATGATTTCCACTGTAAGCACACTTGCTTATTTAATTCTGTTTACTCTTCTGATTAAACAAATAATCGCTTGCTTAAGCATGCAAAAGCAGTTGAACATTACGTTGCAGAAAGATATGGCAGTTTCCACTGTTACGTTATTCAACAATACATATTGTACAAATCAAACAACATGAAAGATACGGAAAGCACAAAGTCGAGGAGTTACAGGTTTATGCCAAAGCTTTAAAACTGACCTAGAATTAACATCCTGAATTGCAAAATAATTTAATAGAGTTTCTTAAGCTTTTTTTCTCAGACCCCCTCCTTGCATTTAAAAAATATGAGACCCCAAAAGAGCTTTTGTTTGTTGTATTTATCAAAATTTACCACATTAAAATTTTTACCACCACTAGTTTTCTCATAATTGCTTTATGGGGTTTTAATATTGTATTAATTTTCAACAAGGGCTGGCAAATAATTTTGTTTATGAAGACACCCAAGAGGATCTTAGGGGGTCACAGATGTCCTAAGCCTACACTTTAAGAAACCCTGGGCTAGGAATTCTAAGTTATTTTGGGAGAATATTAAAAGAGCAGGATAGAATATTTCCCCTAAAGGAGAAATGAAGTAAAAATCTTAACAAAAGCAGAAACAGCCTCAGTCTTCTGCCTCAAGCAGAAACCTGCAGAGACTAATCTTTAGAAATGGAGATTTTGTAATCCATTCAGAAAGACTGGGACAACCTATTCAAGCAAAATGTCTTCAACCACAGCTCCCAAAGAAGACTGGAGCTGATGGGATTAGAAAAACAAAGACTCCTAAAATCTACATTCCCCACCCAGCTTCAAGGACAGGACATGAGCTCCCAGCCACAATGGGAGTCAGGCGACAATAATTAAAATACCAAAAAGGCACACTCAAGCACAGGTCAAAGTACATTTCACAAGGAACAGGCAAAGCCCAAAAAAAGTATAAAAACCCACTTAATCTCAACTCCATTTTGTCAGCTGTCCCAGAACAGCATGCTGTTGCTGTTTCTGCTCATCAATAAACAGAAACCTTCTTTCCTATGCAGCCAGCCTCCATTTTATTTACAGCATCCTCCCGGCTTGGAACAGGACCAGATTTTTCTTCCAACAATAGGTAGATTTATGCATGGTTCAAAATAATTGGGAACAGGAGGTTCAGAACACATGTAAGCATAGCACCTCTTTGCTTGTCAATAAAGCAGCATGTTATTTTTCAGGCTTCTATATGAGCCTAAAAGAACTTCTGGATGCATCGAGGAGTTGTCTTATCAAAGTTAATGCTTGATTTTATTGTTATTATCATTTATTTTTCCCTCCCAAACTCATCTGGAAGCTATAAAAAAACACTATTTCCTTTAATGAGTAGCAAAGAGGTGCTGGATTATGTTTGCATGAGGTCGTAATGTTTTTTCCAAATCACTGTTGAAGAAATATGCCTTGTTCTATGAGAGATAGAGAGATAAAAAAGAAAAGGGAAAAAAGGATTTTCATAAGTGGAGAGATATCTAACTCTGATTTTTCTTTCCCTCTTCCCTCTGGGGCTGAATCAGAGTGCAGTTGCAAGGAAGAATGGTGGATCTGAGTCTCAGACATTAATTCATATCTCAGTTCAACAGAACATTAACAATTTAAGTTGGATACACTGAATTTGCATTTAAAATAAATACATCCATAAATGTTTAACTCACAGTATGGAATGGATTTTCATAGGAAAATAAATTAAAACATTTGCATCTTTGTATGACTATCTAGTATTTTCATAGTTTATCAAAAATGTATCTCATTATTCTGCCTTGGCCTAAATTAACAAATCCATTCTCTTCAACTAAAGGGGAGAAAAAGTATAGAAAAAAGTGCAGAAGAAATACAATCAGTAAACAAAACTTTTTCTAATCATTGTTTTTATATATTTTCCATAAGGTACCTACTATATGACCCCACTTGCCATCTTAACTATTCAACTACTAACATTAGCTATATATTATATTCATTATGGATCATAACAGAGAATTTATATGAGCTAAAGATACATTCCAATTTTCCAAAGAATGCATTTTACATGGAATATTGTCTTAGGATAATGTCTTTTTGCTCAGCTATTCTGTCGTGAACTAAATCTAATATCAACTTCTGAGGTTCTTTCAATTTTTTTCCCTCCTGGATTTAATGTTCATTTTTTATTAAATACATCTGACCAGAATATTTTGCAAGAGAGAGAGAGAAAGAGAGAAATACAGAGACAGAAATGCTAATGGCTTTGAATCCTAGGATTAGAAGTGATTTAAAATTCCTCAGGTCCCAAAGCAGAAAATAGAAATGTAGAGATGGAGTTTAACTCCATTGCTCACCATTCAGTTAGAACTATATCTAAGCTTATTAATCATTTTGCTAAATAGTCTACTCAGAAGGATCCTAGCCAAATCCTTTGTTAAGGTTGACTTTGCCTAATCATGAGAATAACTCTAATAGCTAGGATATTCCAAGGACTATTGAAATTCATCAATTTAAGGTTTTTTTTTCTCATTTTTTTCTCATTGTAATCTTAAGTTAGTGAAATACGGAAGGGACAAACATATGTGATTAACAACAGTCACATACATACCACCCGAGTCAACAGGAGTTAGGTGGCATATAAATTAAATAATTAAATCCATCCATCATCAATCAATGTTATTCATAGGTCTTCTAATCCGTAGTTCATCCATATTTTTTTTTCTCATGTACATTCTGGCTATTCCTTGCAGACATTGAGGCTCTCCCTCTCAGTCTCCTAGATTCTACTTCTTGCCTCCTCCTGGGTTCAAGATTTGATATAGAGGGGGAATCATTCTTTCCCCTTGTCGCTCTATATACAAATAGATGTACTGGAAGGCCAGAAAATTGGCGGACTGCTATCCTGTTGATAAGAAGAAATGTTAATGATCTCTTCCTATCTACTATGTTGTTTTCAAAGAATAACACACAATATATTCCACTAATGGAAGCGAAAAATGGCAAAGCCATTGCTGCTCCTTTTTCTTTTTATGGAGGCAAATCTCTGAATCAGAATGGTAGCTAAGGAAGGAACAATTAACTCTTCCTCTTTCCCATGAATTGTAAAAAAAAAAAAAAAAGCCCTATTCTTTTTCATTGGTGGTGACTGGTCATTTAATTTTTTGTATTTAATCAGCATTAAAAATAAGAAAAAGAAAACAGATTCTTAAAATAAACCTATTACTTTCCAAATTATCATAAAACACATCGAAATCAAAATTTGGCTCAGTAAAAGTATTTGAGAACCTAGAATATGAGTTAAAGGTTAACACAAAATAATGTTATGTATTATTCAAATTGAAAATAATTGGGATTAGAGAATATACCGTATTTTCCGGCGTATAAGACGACTGGGCGTATAAGACGACCCCCAACTTTTCCAGTTAAAATATAGAGTTTGAGCGAGAGAGAGGGGGGGAGAGAAAACTTGATGAGTAATATGCCAAACCACATGTGTAAAGGAATAAAATAGAATACCCGTATTTTCCTGCGTATAAGACGACTGGGCGTATAAGACGACCCCCGACTTTTGAGAAGATTTTCAGGGTTTAGAAAGTCGTCTTATACGCCGGAAAATACGGTAATTAGAAATCGTGCATCTTATATGGGATACCATGGGAAGATTTGGGTAAGAGTTTCAGTCTCCCTGGAGTCACAGGGACAATGTTGTGAGGATATGAAATCTACCCACCCATAGTGCAGAAGAAAGAGATTAAACAGCCTCCAGAAAAATGCCCATCTACCCATTTACTCACCCTTTCTTTTTATTTTGGGGTTGCATAAATGTGAACCCTAATTTGGTTGAGGGAATCTTTGACTCTCATACCAGAAAAAATATTTTTGTAAACAAGAGATAAATGGCAGAAACCTTTAAGGCTGGGAATTAAATGGCCAAATGGTCATTGTTTCCAAAAGTTAGGAGAAGAAATTCCCAGGACTTAAACTTTGGGAATAATCTAGTTATAGATCAAAATTCCTGGTGCTGCTATGAAGGAACTCCTTCATAATTATGTACAATAAATATACTTATTTAACCCTGCTTGAACAGGGGGTTTGACTAGAAGACCTCCAAGGTCCCTTCCAACTCTATTCTGGTTGTTTGCTTGAATTTTCCAATTCTGCTTGAAATGTGAAAAGGAAAGAGAAAGAGTTTAGTGTCTCCACCTGCTACAAAGGTTTAACCTTTAAAGCAGGAAACATTCAGGTACTTTCACATTATGACCTTGTAATATAACTGTTATATCTACTGTATTAGAATGTGCTCATTGTTAATTGAAGTAAAATGAAAAAAAATATTGGGGGGATTTAGTGATAGATTATGATGAAGCAATGTGGTCTGGATAGCATCTTGGTCAGCTAAACTGAAGGTCACTCCTTTTTGTGGGGTATCATTTATCATAAATATGCTACCTTTCTTTACAATTCTGATTCATGGTTTAGTGTTAGAGCTTGTCACAGAGACCAAATTCACTGTTTGCAAGCTAATCTCACTGCATACACAACTACTGTACTCCTTGATTTGGTTTGACAAATCCAGACTATAAAATAGAGGGAGGAAGAAAATTGACTTTTATCAGCAATAGGATAGCACAATATGATGAGTCAGAAATAAAGACTGAAACAAGCTATGAAACACTAACGAAAGGAGATGTAAGGCTTAGTTGGTGGTTAATGTAAGTATTAGAAGTACATTAAAATACTTTCAGCTATGAGTCAGTCTTCCACACAAAAGCTGTTCTATCCATTAGATTGCACATATTCCAAGAAGTATGCAATACATGATATAAAATGTACATCTATTTTTGCTCATTGTGACAAAATTGATGTTTGTTTTATGTGACAATGCCAGTAATAGGAAAAATATCAATCTGAAATTGAGGCAACTAGCTAGAACACACTTTGGCAGCAGATCTTCATGAGGATTCCATGTGGCAACAGTTGAAACATAAAAGGAAGCCACTTTGCCTTAAATTTTGGGGGGGATAACCTCAATGGAGGTGCGATCACTCAAACATTACGGGCTATGACCTCTGTGGTTTAGAAAAATACATCAGTCCATTTTAATTGCAGGAAAAGACAGGAAACTGTGATAGTCATGCTGGAAGCCTGATAGGTGGCTAGATAAAAATTTTAAATAAATAAATGCTTTGAAAATAAATGCTTTGGGGTATTCAGTGTGAGTTGTATTGTTTTCCTAATTTCATTATTTTTTCTCCACCAGTCTTATTTAGATGACATTCTTGATCTCAGCTGTCGTTTGCTCTAAATCTGTATTAGGTCCTGAAGAAATCCTAACCCTGAAATGTTTTGAAATCTGAAATGCTTGGCAAAATCTTCCTATTCCCTCTGACCTATTGGAAACTGTGGTATTTGTAATTTCTCTCTTGCCGCTGATGTTGATATATGGCACAGGAATGTTAATACTTGGAAAATATTCTTGTCATTGCCGGAGTGATTCCTATAAGGTGGAGGAGTTGTAGGAAAAAGGATTATGTGAGTTAAAAGTGTACAGGCTCCATACTCAGTAGGGGTACAACTGTTCCTAGTGGAAAAAAAAAACTTTTTGCAGCTGTACACTGAGAAATTGTTTACATTTTTTTATGCTGTCAAAGCTTCTTCTTCTTCTTCCGCCATCCACCTGGATTCATCTTGAATGGCTGGTTGTAATTTTAGCTTGACAGCCCATCAGCTCCTATTGGGAGCAAAAAGAAGCATTTTCTGTTGTTAAGGCTTTGGTTCCAATTATTGCCACAAATCTAGAATGAATGGTGGAAAATCAGGCCCAGGAAGATAATTAATACCTCTTCACACAACCCAGAATGTGATATAGTATATAGGACTTCGCATTAGAAGTGGGGAGAGCCAGGAACTAGTGCAGCTTTAGAAGTTCATGAGGTGACTTTAGTTGCTCTGTCAGTAACTCTGTGTGTACTACCTTGACCTTTTGTACTCAGTGTGAGACAAGGAAGGGAGGAAGGGAGGAAGGAAGGAAGGAAGGAAGGAAGGAAGGAAGGTCATCTAATAGTAGAAACTTCATGTAATGGTTTTCATTACTGGCTATTAATAAAGTCAGGTCTCCCTTGAGTGACCTCATCATGGACATTTCCAGTTTTTTGACAGCAATATACAGTAGAAGCAATTTGCCACTGTTTTCTTCTAGGATGTTTCATTTTTCAATTTCCCAGTCTACCATACAGCCTGGGGATTTTCAGGTTGTCTCCATCCACATGCTAACCATGTCCAGATAATGCCGAGATCAACCAAAGTCAACCAGATCTCGCCATTTAGCAGGGCTATTGGGCATTCTAATGTGTAGTAAAGATGAATGCTAAGACTGCATAGAATTAATGAAATCTCCCAAAATTCCTGAGTTTGATTTTGGCTACACAAAGTTTTTTAAGAGCACGACATGTGTAAAATAAAAAAAATAGGTCTTCTAGATCATGATCTGGAGGCAAATCACCTCGGCCTCCTTTTTTTGTTGATGTTCACATTTTCAGCCTTAAAGGGATACCAGAGTGACTTATAAAATCAAATAATGTAACAGTCCCTGACATCAAGCTTACTGTTGACTACTGTTTGAAGTATATGGAAAGAGAATGAGTAGGAGGTGAAAAAGTGTTTCATCCTGATGAGGTTGTATTCAGGTTGGCATTGTCATTTTTCTTCACCTAGGCTGCCCTGTTTTTTACTTAAATGTTCTTTCTTTCTCCTCTGCTTCTATATCTCTTCTGCTTTTGCTTTCTGTTTATGAGCTCAAGCCTTGTCAGGATTTCTTTGTGGAAGCTTCATTGTTTCTGTTTCTGCTCTTCCTTTAGAACAAGTTGGTTCATCAAGAATTGTAGATGGTATGAAAATGTGATGACAGAAACAGCACAAATGTCTGTCAAATCTATGACAGGCGACAGCAATGGTTGAATGTAGATTTCAAAGCATGTAGCGTATTCCCTGTCATCTCTCTCTCATTATAGTCCCATTTAAGTTCTAGTCTCGCCTAAAGCACGAAAATCAGCTGGGTGACTTTGGGCCAGTCACTGCCTCTTGACCCAACCCACCGCACAGGGAAAAATAAGAGGAGAAAGGAGTATTAGGTATCTTTGCTGCCTTGTGTTATTTATAAAGTAATAACGGCAGATAAAAATAAATATAAAATATAAAATAATATAAAATATAAAATAATATAAAATATAAAATAATATAAAATATAAAATATAAAATATAAAATATAAAATATAAAATATAAAATATAAAATATAAAATATAAAATAATATAAAATATAAAATAATATAAAATATAAAATATTATAAAATATAAAATATAAAATATAAAATATAAAATAATATAAAATATAAAATAATATAAAATATAAAATATAAAATAATATAAAATAAAAATTCCTGAGTTGGGGGAATTATAAGCTATCTTCTGGACTAAGTGGAACTCTACAATCATGTTCATTAATTCAGCCATAATTGTGATTGGAAATGCATCTTGATTCATAACTTTAATGTCAGCAAGCTTAAGCAACTGCCCAGACCCTTGCCCCACCAAATGCTGGGGTTTTTTTTCATCCCCAGTCTCATTGTAAAATCAGAGTAGTGGGGAAGCCAAAGTTATGTCTGTTCTCTATTATCCTGACTCCCTATTATTCTCTCAGACAAACATGGTAACATGGTGCAAAAAATCATCACTTTTTCTCCATAGCAATCCTTCCCAGTTCTCAGCTGAGAAGAGTAGCAGAGATAATGATACCTCTTGCCACTATTCTCACCTGACCAGTTAGAGAGCAATCTGTAAGTAAGATGGCAAAGGTAGCACGGAGCAAGGCCATCCCTGGCCATCGGTCACCACCCAGAGGGAGATGGCAAGCAGAAGTTACATCAATTGATCCTGTCCACCTTCTCGACTTGGCTGCTTGAAGACTACTTGCAGAGGAGCAAGAAGTTGGAATTAAAGTGAGAATGGCATGGATGACAAGTGTGTCCTGGATGACAGGACACATTTAGAATAATGAGGGACATTGGCAGTGACTGCTTTTTTTTTCTGTCCCTGCCTCTAATCCCAAACGTTAACTGTCCTTTCTTCAGGGCTGTTTTGGCAAGCAATACGCTTGCAGTGAAGGGCTATGAACCCAGAAGAATGCAAGGCTCATTCAGCCTTCGTTATATTTAAATGCTTGCCTGTATTTATAGATGACAAGGAGGAAGATATATTGGTATTCAAAGTGCCTTCTAGAAAGGTTAGGAGGACAAAATGTGCCAGGATTATTTATTTTGTCTAACGTTTTCTAGAACTTACTTTTTTTTCCCCAGAGGATTTCCCTTCCCATTGTCTCCCCTTCAAAAATAGATCTTAGATATTTGAAACAAAGTATGTTTCTGACTGAAAGGGTACCAGGAATGCTTTCATTCAGCAAGGATCAGATCCAATCATCCCTATCGAGGAATGGCTTCAGGGTAACAGGTTGGGTCGAGTAGCTGCAAATGCAGAGTGGCACTGGGAAGTGCTTTGCAAATTGATGGCTTTTCTCCTGATTCTGGGGTTGTGGAAGATAACTTATAATGTGGCAGCTTCACTTATATATCTGGAGAACATTGAGAGAGAGTTGAATAATGCCATGAGCTCTCCGACATTGACAAGAGGACCTGGAGATATACCTTCTCTGCTATAGTAAACTTGTTGCCCAGCAAGGCCCATCTGAGATGTCAAAGCTAACATTCCTTTGGGCTTCATTCATTTTTTTTAAAACCTCTTCATTTTTTCTCTCTTGTGTTAATGGATTGTTCTATTTCTCTGCCGGCTTTTCCCACAAGTGGAAGCTTAATTCAACCTTCAATATTTAGAGCATGATCAGTCCACCACACCTTCTAAACTTTATGTGATTGGGACAAATTTAAATCCTCAATCAATCAATCAATCAATCAATCAATCAGAATAAAGCTGGAAGGGATCTTGGAGGTCTTCTAGTCCAAGCAGGGGACCCTATACCATTTCAGACAAGTGGCTGTCCAGTCTCTTCTTAAAAATCTCCAGTGATGGAGCGCCCACGATTTCTGAAGGCAAGCTGTTCCACTGGTTAATTGTTCTCACTGTTAGGAAGTTTCTCCTTAATTCCAGGTTGCTTCTCTCTTTGGTCAGTTTCCAACCATTGTTTCTCATCCTGCCCTCTGGTGCTTTGGAAAATAAATTGACCCCCTGTTCCTTATGGCAGCCTCTCAGATACTGGAATACTGCTATCGTGTCCCCTCAACAATGAGTTAATGGCCATTAGGCTAATATGAATGCAGGGATAAAGGAAGGGGTGCAAGGTTACTGATGATGCTACTTCCTTTGTGCCAGCCTCTTCTAGTGTAGCTTGCCTTTTTCCACTGCATACTATGGAACTGCGAGAAGAGTGGCATATAAATTTGATAAATAATAAATAAATAAATCTTAACCTCCAGCCTGGTCTTGATGCCACTGCTCACCAATAACATGAATTGCTCCACCCCAACATGACTGAGTCAAGAAAACATTAATTGTTGCTAAGGAGCCTCAATCTATCTGCTTTCCTTCACAGCCAGTGATGAGTTTCCCTCCCAGCCAGCTATTTCAACCTTTCTGCACCCCTGCAATCCATAGTCAGAAGGAGCAAAACATTGTGACCTCCATGAGCAAATGAAGAGGCACTATTTGCAATCTTCTCTTAGACCCCCTGCAAAGCTACTAGAAAAGTAAGAGTAAATTTTAAAGAATGTTTGTAATTTTAAGTATTCTAAAGACTCATTGCGCAACAATTTGGATTGATCTTCATCCTTGCTGTCTTTCTGTTGTTTTTGTTTTTGTTGTTGTCCTTGTTTTAAAAGAGAGGGAGAGGAATATTTCAAAAAAGCTTTGTGATGAAATCCTTGAGGATATCCATCTTAAATTGAATCCTGTACAGCAGGGGTGTCAAACTGCCGGCCCACAGCTGGTTGCATCGTACAGAGACTGTGCTCACCCCAGCTCTGGCAATGCAAAAAAAGTCGCGATACGTCGCAACACATCACATGACATGGAGAGTTTGACACCCGTGCTGTACAGAATCACCCATCCCTACTATTTTTTGTTGTCTCTCCCTGCCAGTAAATGAAGCTTTTTGATAACTTGCATTATATCCTGTGGATTATTGTTTTTTTAAAAAATTGAAACAGAAATCTCACACCATATTGAACCAAATTAATTTATCTCTAAATCTTGGAGCACAGATATGAATTGAGTTATACCCTCTTTGAATTGTCAGTCTCTGGTTTGAATCACATCAGAGCTGATTTATAAAGGCCTAGAGATTAGTTGTATAATGTATTACATTATAATTAGTCATATTAATGTGTAATCAGCACTCTCCCCTGCTTTCAAATGTTATTTAAAATGCTTTCTGTTACAGCCAGTCCCTGTTTAATGAGTACTTCAGTTAGTGACTGGTCACAAATATAACAGTATTAAGTAATAGTTAAAGGGAGTAAAAAAAAATCATTTTTCAACGACTTACACCCAAATTTCTGCACCTGATCATAATGCATGCAGGATGAGAGTAACACCTGCATTTCTACATGAGACAATTTTATTTAAATCAGATGCCAGCACCCAGCAATCTTCTCAGCATCTCTCTCTTTCTCTCTGCCATGTGGTTCATTTAGTAACCATTTCATTTCTGAACAAATTGCACCGCTAAATGAACACAGTCTTATTTAGAAATAACCTAAGTCATATAGGTTAGAAATGCTAGCCAAAAATGCAGGTCTATGAGTGAGCAGACACGCCTCTCAGTGACAATGTATCCCCGCATATTTTGAAATAGTTAGAAGCCCAGTTCCAAGCCCAGTCCAAGAGGCTCAGTTTGGTGTACAATGCTTTACATACAAGTTTTCTTTCTCATACCCTGTCTAATCTGGACTTTTGCTGGAACACCCAGTGGTATCCAACTCCTCACTGGAACACCCAGTAGTATCTCCAGCAAATACTGGTAACTCTGAAAGGACAACATCCATGTGATGATGTCATCTCATAAATGCCATGACTGTGTTCTTGCATCCTAAGCATATGTATCTGTGGGTTCTGCCTGTTGTCATCAACATGACAAAAGCAGCATCACCCTACAAGCTCCACCCCTTTGGAATGTTTGTGTAGTGCCATGATGCAGATGCAAAATAGGTAAAGCTTATGATGGTACAATTTTCCTTTCATTATTATTCTGTTCTCCCTTGACTCCCACTGCAGATGCTATTGGTCCACTGATGCAAGTACATAAGTCATTACTTTGCATGATGCCAAAATCATGAACATTTAGTCATTCCTCACACCTGCTAATTGTTAACAGGTTTAGTTAAGTCCGTGGTGTGGCTAATTTTATGTCAACGCTTTGAGATAGATCTGGTTGGGAAACAGATATGACAAGGCTCAGGAATATCATTTTATCATTATAGGGTATAATAACAGAATCTTGAAAATCTACCAGGGTTTTTCTCTGCCCCCTTTTATATCAACAGAATCATTGAATCAGAGCATCACTTGAGATACTTTCTGACACCTACTTTCCTAGGACTGAGTAGTAATTTTTTTTTTGTCCCTTAATGGCACAAGATTATATCTAAATCTGTATCTGTATCTATGTGTCTATGTCTAGATATCTATATATCTATGTCTATTTCTATCTCTATATAATCTCTATATCTATATTTATCTATCTATATCTATATCATCTATATCTTTAGCTAGCTTTCCAGCTACCTCTGATTTATATAGTTTTCTATTTTGCAATTGTGATTCACCACATTCCTTTATCTATTGTGAAGAATGCCATAGGCATTAAAGCTTTCAATTTCCTTTTAGTTTAGAGAGTCTCAAAATGTATCTTTTAATTTGGGTCCTTTAGAGTTTTTATGCTGCCAATAGTATGGTCTTTATTCTGAGTTAACATACTTATAGAAAATCAAACATAAATATTCTGTAGCACCTTTTCTTAAGGTGAATTTGAAATAAAATGTGTTTGGAAGCAAGTCAGAGAGACTTGAATTTCTGATAGATAAAAGATATTAACTAGGATTTAAATATTCTCAGGTTCAATCTGATAAGAAAGATGATGTTCTAGGATTAATAAAGATCTGTCTTAAATCACTAACTATTCATAAAAAGATATCCTTATTTTAGCAGTTTTCCTCTCTCCCTCCCTGATAAATATTTACAAATATTTTGATTTTTAGAGTTTCACGGTCATAACATAGATCACTTTTTGGTAGTCTCCTCTAGAATGAACTTCAGGGCATTCATACATTTAAAAGGAACTAAATGAATTAATGCTGATAATGATGTGGTCCAGGAAGGGATTGTACCCAGTGGGTTACCAATAGTTTACAGCCAGAGCGACAATTAGGCACGGGGTCCACAAGTCTATCCATACACTCACCACTTCCTGTATTACCTTGATTGCTTGCCATTTCCTGGCAATCCTCACCACCAAAGGGCTCTGATTCGTTCAACAGTCACAGCTTTGCCTGTATTCAAGCTGAGCAGAACATCCCCTCTCACTTTTACGGGATCTCTTGATAGTTTGCTTTGTGCTGACCACTTGGGAGTATTCAGGTGTTTCCTCACTACTCTGAATAATAAAGGAGCAATCTTTCCTAGTATGATCAGCTTGACTGTTTTTGAATATGCAGCATGGATGTTATTCATTAATAAACAAAACCAAGAACAGATCAGGGAAGGAAGGCAAAGAAATTACAGGGAAACCCCTAGAAACCTGATGTGGCCCAGAAGGAGATCTTCCTGTTTAGGTAGTAGGCAGACCATGAAATAGGGGCAGTCCATGTGTCACAGCTGTTGAAAAAAGCAGCTGCCATACAAAGAGCCTTTGGAGTGGTCCACGTAGAAACTATTCCACATTTCCTGACCTCCAACCTTTGCTGTCAGCAAAGGCCAGTTGCCTGGTCCTCAACCCAGGAAGAAGGCTGTTCAGGTACCTTGTAGGTTGGTGACTAATAAAGTACCATCATGGCATCACTTTGAGAAGGATTCCTATCTCCACCGCAATACTGACTCGCCTCCTTCAACATCCTGCCCTCAAAAATGGCTCACAATGAAACCATGTGATTAACAAGACTAAGAAAGCCTTGTGTTTCAGTCAGTTGTTGAAAATCCCTTGATGGTGTTTTTCTGTCACTGCTTTCATAAGTCATCCCACAGTCCATAGGTTCTAACCATAATTCATCTTCAGAGAGTTTTAAATTCTATATTTACATCGCCAAAGCAGTGGCTCTCAACATTGGGTCCATGGACCCTGGGGGTGCGTGTGTGATGTTGTTACAGGGGGTCCGTGAAGGCTTGAAGAAATGTTATGATTTAAATCTTGAGTTAAGTCTTGGTGGTCCATGGCCATGGTCTGTGGCCACTAAAGGTATTTAAAGGGGATCCATGGTGAAGAAAAGGTTGAGAACCACTGGTCTAAACAAAGCTCAGATGGCTTCTTCAATATTAAAATTATCATATCTAGATAGGCCGCCAGAAATAATTTCATATTCCTTTTCCCATTCTCCCTTTTGATTTGTCTAAAACTCCTTCCAGTTGTCTCACTGTATTTATAAAGAAAAGTTTGTTCTCCCCACAAGAACCCAAACCTCAAAACAAAACAACCCACCATACCACACCACACCCCAAATCCTTTGGAAATATATTATATATTATATGCAATTCCAAGTTGTTCTGTGATAATTTTAAGAGATTATTGTAATGAATAACAGCCATTTTTATAGCAAAGTTTCAGACAGGCAATATTTTACTTGGAAAATCTCCATTTTCCCCTTCCCTTGATTACAAGGTGTTTAAATCACTATCTGAAGGAAGTAGGAAACAGCTGTGGCTAAAATGTGCTTTTAAAATTGTGTCTTCCCCACCCCATTTTACAGGCAGAACTGCCAAAGTGAAAGCATTAGCAAACCACAGAAATTAAGGCGAGAAAGCTGAAGCTTAACTTTTTGGTAGAGATCTAAAAGATGTCTGCTTTCTTTCTTCACTGATCCTGCACAGTACCTAGACAGTTGTAGGTCAGTGCACGCTATTTCTAAGATGACCCGGGTCACAAAATCAGAGTATGAAGTGCAGGCAAAACAGTGGTGAGGATACCTATTGCTTGTCGTCCCTGATTGAAGTAGAAGTCAACTAAAAGGTTTGAAGACCAATCTTATCCATTAGGAAATGACACCATGTGCTGTAGTAATAGCCAACATTTTGAAGTATGACCCAGTAACGTCCCTTGAAGTCCAGTGTAGCTCTGCCAATTTATTCATGGCTAAAAGCAGCAGCGAGCACTTTATTCTCTGCTGAAACTATTAGGGAGGGATTTGTAGGAGGATGGGAGTAACTGTTCAGGTTGAGTTTTCTTCCTTAGCCATTAGATGAGAAGTTTCATAGAGTGAAGTAGAAGCCTGTCTATGTTGTTAGATCTCATGGGAGAGATGGACACAATTCAAAAAAGTCCATCCCAAAATAACCCAGGCCTATGCCAGGTCAGGCTTTACAGGTGACAACAAGCATCATGAATTTCACTTAGAAGCTTGTAAAGTGGTGTTATTATATAGGAATACAAGTATACCCTGACTTATGACCACAAATGAGCCCCAAACTGTTGCTAAGCATGACAGTTGTTAAGTGAGTTTTACCCCATTTTACAACCTTACTTGCCACAGCTGTGAAGTGAATCACTTCAACTTACCAATAAGTTAAGTGATTCTGGCTTCCCCACTGACTTTGCTTAACAAAAGATTGCGAACGGTGATCACATGATCCCCAGGGACACTGCAGCCATCATAAATATGAGCCAGTTGCCAAATGTCCAAATTTTAATCACATGACCATGGGGATGCTGCAATGGTCTAAGTGTGAAAAACAGTCATAAGTCCCTTGTCTCAGTGCCATTGTAACTTTGAAAGATCACTAAATGAAAGGTTGTAAGTCAAGGACTATCTGTAATTATTTGCATGCTGCATTCTCAACTGTAATTTCTGTATGGTTTTCAAGGGAAACATCATATAGACTATATTATAATTGTTCAAGCAGATTAACAAAGAATCATGGATACTCAGGCCTGAGCCTTGCAGGAATTTGGAGGTTATAACCAGTACCCCAAAAAAGACCCCCCTCCCCAAACTTTCTTGCAACCAATACAGCACATTCAGTACCACTGTTGTATGGGAATATCAGGTTATTCTAGTTAGAACAGAGACTGCTACACTGTACATTAATTGTAGATTGAAAATGGTCTTCCAGCACCCAGTCATATAAAGCACATTATAGTAGTGAAAGTGTACAATTGTTGGAGATATATGCAAAATTGCTAAATTGTCATGTCAGAGTTTTTAATTACAGTTAAAGTACAGCGGTTTCCCTTTCCAAGGAGAGTCTGCTTTGGCAAGTTAAATTTGAAGAGACATAATGGAAAGTTTCTTTTACATCCCTTGCTTTGAATGCAACTGTTGAGAGAAAACAAGGGTATCAATTGGGTGAAATAATCCATCAAAATCCCTTGCATCTTGTTTAGTATTTGTCTGAAGCACAGTCCTTTGTTCACTATCAAATTGTTTTTAAATACCTGTAGTCTTCCCGATGAGACAGAATAAATGGGCAAAATATTGAAGTCATATAAAACCAAGTAGTTAATACAAAGGAGCAGTGCTCAGTGTCTCATACAATAAAAGACTTGACCAGCTGAAGCTTATTCTTGCTCAAAGATTCCTGTCCTTTTGAACCATGGAAAGAATGAATGTGCATGTAGCACATTAAACTTTCCATCTACTTGTTACTTTTGCAGAACACAAGAAGGGAGAAGGAAGAGTGAAAATTAATCCTTTAAAAGAAAAAAAAAGGTTAGAGCAAGCACATGCTAGACAAATTCTTTCTTTAGAATTAAATTGTTGGATAGGAATGTTATTAATTGTCATATTGTAAGTATAACTGGTATGATTTAGATTGGTTTTATAATTATCATTTTACATGTTTTTAAGTTCCCAGTTAAGTCTGACCTACAAATCAGTATAGTTTAAAAACTGATTATGTTGGTGGGATTTTGTTCTTAATAGTTTCCTCTCAAACCCCTCCAGACATCCCACCATCTTTTTTCATCAACCAAATCAAAATGTCAGAGAAACTTGCAGAACAGACTTTGTTTATACATAATTAGTTTTATCTGAGAATAATCACTACTGAAGAAAATGGGATTTCAGTGCAAGAAAATGTGTAGCTGCAGAATTGCGGGATAATTCTAATCCTGTGTGGGGGATATGTGTAAGGGAAAGAATGAGGCTCCATAGTTTCCCAAGGTTAAAGCCTTCAGCCAGGAGCTGGGCCAATTTTTATTTTATTTGATATCCCACCTTTGTTTTTTTTTAAATAAACAACTTAAAGTGGTGAACATATCTAAGACTCCTTCCTCCTCCAATTTTTCTCACAATGACAACTGTGTGAGGTGAGCGGAACTGAGAGAGAGAGTGACTGGCGCAAGGTTACCCAACTGGCTTTCATAGCTAAGTCAAGAAGCCAATTGTTTGATTGAATTTGTCCCTTTCCCAGTTTGAACTAGCAAATAATTTAGAGGAAATCCACACACACTCATGTTTTACAAATACAATTCTTCCTTTTTAGTAGATCCATGGGGTTGCAAGCTAGGGCTAGCAGGTCCAGGCTGCAAAAATCCAGATGACCCCTAGATAGTAGCAAAGAAACTTTGCTACCATCTGTCTGGATTTTTGGAGCCCCAATGTAGCAGTAGTCAACCACTGATTTCTTCCAATAAAAGCTGAGTGGTAGGATTCAAGGGAAATTCCAAGCAGTCTTCACTGAGAATTCTCTAGAAACAAGGTCACGACAAGTTGATTTTGTCTCACTGGGTCTAGGACATCAGTCCCAGTGCCTAAAATGCCTTGAAAAAAATTGGAGCCAGTAAAGTAACATTAACGGAAAATATAGATATATGTGGTGTGCGTGTATGTGTGTGTGTGTGTGCTTATTTCTTTTCAGTGTTGCTTTTGCTCAAGATTTACTGTTTCAGTTTTGTTGCTGCTTGACTCAGGTTAACAGTCCATAATTTTGCTGTGTTGAGTTCATTGTCATGTAAAATATTATTGCAAATCTTTACTTTGTTGCCTTTTTTAAAAGGAAAAAAACCATGGGTAGGGCTGTATGATTCCAGTATGGAGTTTTGCCCTTAGCACAACATACTCCAACACTGCTTTGATGTGGTAACTCTAATAAGAGATAAAATCTGAACACATTTATTTAAAATAGGGAAGGTGACTTCCTGTGGTGTCCCAACCAGATGTCACAAGAGGAGGCAGCTTTCTGTGTAATTCTTCGTCCCTAAGGAAATAGCCAGATACAAGAAATTATCTAGCACACTTGTACTGGTGCTGGTGATAAATATCTCCACCTGGTATGCTTTTGGACAAAAACATCATCTACAACCTATAATTGCTTAGGAGTTCATATCATTGTCTTCTTGGGTTCTCCATAGGAAGAACATAAAGCATGGGTGTCAAACTCGCCATGTCACATGATGTGTTGTGACGTATTGTGACTTTTTTTGCATTGCCGGAGCTGGGGTGGGTGCGGCCTCCGTATGATGCAACCAGCCTGCAAGCCGGCAGTTTGACATCGCTGGTATAAAGCATGTGGGTCAAAATGACTACAGCAGCTTCTTCTTTTTTTTCAGTAAAAAGAAATGAAAACAGCAGAACTTGTAGCTTTTTGGGAGAACATTAACCCTGTTAAATTTTAGCTGAATACTTTAAGAATTTTATTGCCAGAATTGTTTTGAAATACTTTCCCCACACCTCTTTTAAAGCATGAAAAGTTAGTCTCCAGTTATTGGCAGTAAAACTATGAAGATGTGATGCTGAACCAATGCAGAAAGTACCCTTATCCAACTTAAAATACTTCAAAGGATACAAAAGCTAAATTCTTACTTTTCTGCTTGCTTTTCTGAAGTGCCTACCTTGAAGTATAATCACTGTCTCGCCTTTATAGGTCATAGTATAGCTTTGATGTCTGGATTTTGATGGGACCTTGTCAGAAGTGATGGCATGGTTGAATACCAAGTTGATTCCATTCTACCAAGTTGATTCATTTCTCCAGGTTGTCTTAATTGGTGCTGGTGTGGTAAACTGGTTAAGCCTGACCTTTCCTAGTCAGAACCCTGTAATGTCAGAGCCGCTGGCAGTACTTTATGCCATTTAGTAGATTATTAGGTGAGCACAATGTCAAACAATATCAGAGAGAGACAGACAAAATGCAGGTAGTCTTTGACTTATAACCATTCATTTAATGACTATTCAAAGTTTCAACCACGCTGAAAAAAAATCATGTACAACTAGTCCTTACACTTATGACCATTGCAACGTACCCAACAGATGAAAATTCAGAAGCTTGGCAACCAGCATGTATTTATAACGGTTGCAGCATCCCAGAGTCATGCAATTGCCATTTGGTACCTTCCCAGCTAGCTTCCAACAAGCAAAGTCAATGGGAAAAGCCAGATTTATTTAACAACCATATTATTCACTTAACTGCAGTGATTTGTTTAATAGTCATGGCAAAAAAGAGGCATAAATTGGGGCAAAACTCATTTAACCATCTTGCTTAATAATGAAAATTCTGATCTCAATTGTGGTTGTAAAGATTACCTGTCCAGAGAAAGAAGCTGGCACAATCACCTGTCTGAGATGGTATAGGTTCTCCTGCTTGAGCAGGGGGCTGGACTAGAAGACCTCCAAGGTCCCTTCCAGCTCTATTCTATTCTATTTTATTATATTTGTAGTGTTGTTACACCGTATTCTTAAAAACAGTAAATATAGTTCCAGCTCAAGTTAGCCAGGCACCTCTTCTCTCCCAGTCAAGGGATTTAAACTTACCCTAATCATACAGAATTTAGAAGTAAACTTTGATTTATGATTGTGAATTGAAACTGCTCAGCTTTGAATTGATATTCAGAGTGCTGAGAATTCTGAATATCTCCCAGTTGGGCTGGCAGGACTTGCACGGAAGTGAATCATTCAGCTAACACAAGAAGAAAAGCAAAGAGATTTATTTATTTAGCCATCATAAAACAAGACTTCTTTCAAGTGTACACATATTCTAATTAAAATATAGCAGTAAAAGAATATAGTATAAAATACTACAATCTCATTATATATAAACAAACCAAAACCAAATAATCAGTGTCTTTAAACTACAAGGGAGCAGATATGGACATTTAAAAAATCCTAATGGGCAGAAAGTTTCGACACTGGAACAGATTGCCTTAGGAGATATTAGTTTCTCTTTTCTATAACTATTTAAGAGAAGCTGGATAGTCAAGAAGGCTGTAACAGTGGATTCCAACAATGGGAAAAAGCTTGGACAAATCTTCAAGTTCCCTTTGAACCTTTACATTGAATGTCATATTTATTAAGATAAATTTGGAATGAATGAATCAGGGAAGGAAGGAGCATAGTCATTTTTATAATATTCCATTTATATAGACTATTTTTGAAACTGTTTTCACCTCACATAGATAAATATGAGAGATCTACAGTAGTTGGTTAATGCTGCAAAAACAAAAATGTAAGCAATAAGGAATTTCTGAGTGTATCTCTTTTTAATACCTCGGATGGCCTCAGCTGAAATTTTGACATTAGATATACTTTCTATAGATAGTATTTGTGTAATATACAAACTGATGCCTTATTACCTCTTTTCTGACTGTAATGGAGCCTGCTCATTACGGTAATAAGTCCTGATGGTCATAAAGTGGGTCCTCATGATTTTATAAACTTTTTTGTGGTGGTCATTAAGTGAACACAGTTGTTAAGTAAATCAATTGTAGTTTTACAATGTTTTGCAGTGCTTCAGCCAAAATGTGAAACACATTCACATGACTGTGCGATCCTACAAACTGCCGTAAATGTGAACCGGTTGCCAAGTGTAACTGTTAGGGTATTGAATTTAGTAGCTGCAACAATAAAGTGTACAATAGACCAGAACACACAGTTGTAGCTGATTAGTTAGAGAGTGCTGACTCATGCATGAGGCAATCTACGCTATGATTGGTTGCTGTAAGTATAAAGGGGGAGTTTCCCTTTTTCCCCCTCCTTTTTTCTTCTGAGCGTTCTATATACTGTATTAGATTTACTTCATGCTATTCCTATGTTCCTGACAATCTTATATTCTTCCTTTTCTGGATGATGACAAAGGCTGTTGTAAATTTGAATATTAAATATATTTATATAAAAATCCACAAGTTTGTGTCAGTGTCTTCAACTTCATCTGGACAGCTGCTGCACAATTCCATGACAGTAACAGAATAAGAGAGTTGGAAGGGACCTTGGGAGTCTTCCAGTCCAACTCCCTGCTCAAGCAGGAAACCCTATACCATTTCAGACAAGTGGCTGTCCGATCTCTTCTTAAAAACTTTAAGTGATGGAGCACCCACAACTTCTGAAGGGAAGCCGTTCCACTGGTTAATTGCTCTGTCAGGAAATCTCTCCTTATTAAGTGCTCAAAATGCAATCATGTGACGGGGGGGGGGCAGCCATTGGAACTTCAAACTGGGTCTTAAGTACCTCTGGGGAGGTCTGTTGTAAACTTTGAATGGTCACTAAGCAACTCATCATAAGTTGAAGATTACCTGTATACCTTTTGCTCCTCAAAAAAGGCAAGAAGATCTGTCAGGCCACATTTCAGGTTTTTGGTATAAATTCTAACTTTAGTTGTAGCTGCTCACACTGAAAGAGATGTGACTTAGGTGTGGAGTAGGGTTGAGAACTGTGCTAAGCAGGAATTAATTCTCTGACAAGTAGAAGTCACTTGTTCCATACGCAGTATAGCTGAAGTAACCTATGTGTAGACTTGGATACAGGCAGTCCTCAACTTACAACCATTCATTTAATGACAATTCAAAGTTACAATGGCACTGAAAAAAGTGACGTATAGCCATTTTTCACACTTAAAACTGTTGCAGCATTGCCAGGGTAACATGATCAAAATCCAGACACTTGGCAACCGGCAGGTATTTATGATGGTTGCAGTGTGTGGAGAGGTCATGTGATCACTTGTTGTGACCTTTGAACAAGCAAAGTCAAGAGGGAATCAGTTTCACTTAACAACCATATTAATAACTTAACTACAATGATTCACTTAACAACTGTGGCAAAAAAGATCATAACATAGGGCAAAACTCACTTAACTGTCTTGCTTAGCAATGAAAATTTTGGATTCACTTGTGATCTGAATTAGACAAAACCTAAATTAGTTTTAGTCTCCCTGTTTCCATTCTGAAATAAAGTGTCTATAGCGGGACCACTAATAGAGTTGTCAAGTTTCTATTTTGTAGACTATTTCAGTAACCACATGTTTGAACCCTCCATATTTTGGTCCTATTTAATATCTGGACTCCCAGAAAGTTGATTGGCTGAGAGGTGAACGAAGATATGGAGCTCCTGGGCTAGGTATTTTCTGCAGTGGCAGCCCATCAATCACTCTACCATGTCAAGGGCTTCCCAAGGCTGAGTTTGATTTGCTGCCTGAAAGGAGCAACTTTTGATTCAAGAACCTGCTTTGATGAGGTGATTCAAGTTAAACCTTGCTAAACTGAAGCATGGCTTTAAAGTTTTGCAATACCCTAGATTTAGAGAGGAACAGAGAGACCAAGAAAGACATTCTATTCATTTTATTAATTGGATGTTGAGGCCACCGAACTCCAGGAAAGAACTCTGGGAGCTTACAATTTTTTTAAAAAAAAACCCCAAATGTTTAAAGAAACATGAGCACTTGTACAAAATCACAGAAATAATGTACAATCAAAAATTCAATAGAGGCTTCAAAGATACTTTAATCCCAGACCTGGAAACAGACAACAGATCTTAAATAGATTTCTGGAGTACTGCAGAGGTGTACAGTATTTATCTACCTACATAGCTATATCCATGTATATACAGTACTTATATCAATCAGAAATCTTGCTCTCTTTTTTAATATGACACAACAAGTATTACTTAAGCCAGACATGTCAAACCCGCGATGTCACATGACATCGCGCAATGTATTGGGACTGTTTTGCCATTGCTGGCAATGGGGTGGGTGCGGCTTCCGCATGACGTATCCGGCCTGTGGGCCGGCAGTTTGAAACTTCTGACTTAAGCCACTTGATAAGCTGATACCAGGCTGTGAAGCCTGAATAGATGAAGTTTTCTTTTTTCCCCCAATAGTTTTTCAGCAAAATGTGACTATGTGCTGAAGTCAAAGATCTTATTAAAAGAGATAAGATACTAGTTTAGTTGGCTAAACTGATTTTTTTAATTGATATTATTTGGAATTCTGTTAGAATAATTGTGGCCTTTCCTTGTATTGTTTTATATTTCCCCTTTCCAAAGAAATTCTAAAAATAATTTAACTACATTTGGCTTAAAAAGAGAAAGTTCATTAAAACCCTCCCTACTTGCAACACAGTGTGATTATAGAATCCCCTTCTCTTTCAGAATCGGCACAGTTTTTGTTAAGTTCCTTCTTTGAGTCAGAACATCCAAAACACCTTTCTTTCCATTTTTATTACAGTAGAGGAAAGAGTTTGAAGTCCTGGCTCTGCCAGGTGCCTTGGGGCTTCAAGGGGGGAACATCACACTGGAGATGGTTGACCGATTAATAACAGATCCGACCTTCCCCCCTCCTCATTGTACTCCCTCCCTCCACATCTTTTAATTATAGCTGATAATTTGTATTTTTATAGTATTTTATTCTTATTATATTCTTTTATTCTTTTTAACATTATAAGCCTTCCAGAGTCACCTTGCAGTGAGATGGGTGACTAAATAAATAAATAAATAAATAAATAAATAAATAAATAAATAAATAAATAAATAAATAAATAAATAAATAAATGGAGGAATGGAGAAATTAGGAACACCTCAGTTAGACAATCTATGGTATATCAAGTGGTTTACCCACACTGGCAGCAGTTTGTAATAATAATCTATTACTGGATCATTTTGAGAAGAAAGGACCTGCCAGTTTTAAATCACCACTCATCCCAAATCATATCACCACTGAACTGCTGAATCTAAATGGAGGCACCGAATTCAGTTTCATCCTCTGAATCAATTCAGTAAATCAGTACAGAAAGCTAATTCAAGTTGAATATTTGATGGAACTGCCTTCTAATGGAATAGGACATGCCATTCTCTAAATAACTCCAAAACAAAGTTCTATTTAGTCCTATGAGCAAAAACGACTTCTATTCTATCCTCTAGAGCAGAAATGAACAAAACTACAGCCTACAGGCTGCCAATAGCCCAGAATCCCAGGACATCAATGCATATCCTCCTGTGTCCCCTAGCTGGCTGAGGAATTCTGGGAATTGAAGTCCACACAATTTAAAAGTTGCTAAGATTGAGAAACCCTATCCAAGAAAGTTGGGAGGCTGCATTACGTCTACCCACTTCTAAAGGCTGCCCACGCCTGCTTTACAGTTTCTAAAATTCTGACAAATTAACATTTTATCCAGCAGTTCAAGGTCCTACAGAATGAAATCTTTGCTACCTTCAAGATTCAAGGTCTTTCACACAGAGCAACATCTTTGCGCCTTTCTTTGCCTTAAAGAACTGAAACATGTGCGTTGGAACTCACATATATAAAACCGTTGTGCATTATTAAACATATGTTGCAGATGGCCTTTTTTTTATAGCCAGCAGTGAGGAATGTTTTATTTTTAGTCAGACATAATGACACTAATTTGTAGCAGAGTGAGGGGAAAAAAAACCAAACCTAAAAATAGCTTTCAATAAAGTTCGAGAATAGTTATTCAACTAATGAATTGCAAAATGCAGACACATATTTTCCTAACAAGGTAACAGAAAATGTATATGAAAAATATCTAAAAATGCTTACCATTGAAATGCTTATACTTTTCACCTTTGTTCCAATTATAAGTATAGTGCATTCTCCTTTAAATGGAGTTATTGATACATAATTATATAAAAATTATATAACAATTCAGGTAAGAGATGGGCAGCAAATAAATTTAATAAATGAATATAAATCAGTATAAATAACTTTGGAAAAATGCCACTATAATTACCTTTTAAGCATCTGTTCAATAATATGTTAGTTTGAGAAGGAAAACTAACCCTGCTTGGGCAGATTCTGAATAATGTTTTATGAATGATCAGCAAGCACAGTGTGTTGGTAAACTGTTAACACAGAATTACAAAGTTGGAAGGGACCTTAGAGATCTTTTAGTCCAACCCCCTGCGAGACACCCTGTACAATTTCAGATGAATGGCTGTCCAATCTCTTCTTAAAAGCCTCCAGTGATGAAGCACCCATAACTTCTGAAGGCATGCCCTTCCACTGATTAATTGTTCTCGTTGACATGAATTGTCTCCTTAGTTCTAGGTTGGTTCTCTCCTTGCATCAAGGTCCAGAGTATGTCAGTCTTGAGAAAACAGATTGAAAATTCCAGGAATAAAAATCAGTGCCAAATGTTAATATCTTTCAAGTCTGTTTCAGGTAGACAAATCTGTAAAGAGTGATAAAAGATAAAGAGATAAATCAAAGGTAAATCACTTTGGGAATGGAAATTGTCTAGGGATATATTGGAGAATCTGCCTTCCTTCCTCCTTTCCCATGGGAAAAATGCCACAGGCAATGGTGCAATGAATGGCTGCACATTTTTTTATATTTTTGCTTCTCTCTCCGATTCATGGGAAATGGTTGTAACATGGAAGTATATTCTCAGGATTTGGTTGATAGGAGAAGGGCAGAGATCCTTCTAATTAGCGAGTGTTTACTGTTTAGATTTACTCTGAACAATTTTGCATTTTCCATTGTTGTAGATAGGGCAGCACCAACTAAAAGTGATTTAGGAAATGTTTTCAGAAGGACAAATGTGATTTTGATAAGTTAATTCTTTCCCATGTGCAGAAAATAAGTTGTCTTCTATCTACCTCTGCTTCCAAGATGTCTATCTAGGTTTAATATTTTTGAGAATATTTTTTCTGGAGGGAAAACTCCATGTCCCTTTAGTGGGGGGCACCTCTCCACATGGTTGAAGGCCTGCTCTTGCTTAGAGAAAACCCTCTTCTTGTAACCTATGGGTCATACTTCATCTGTAACGAAAACTTGGATATCACTTTGGCAGCATAGAGATGGTTGCTGATTGGCCACAACTGTGGTGGAATGTAGCCTGGAGGGGCTATTTTTCAGAGGGCAAGGAAGCAGTGGAGCTTAGAAGTGTGGTGGGCAGAGGGATGGTTTCTCCTTAGCTTTTCCCAGAGCATATATGTCATTACGCAAGTGGTTGCTTTAGTCTGGCAAGATTCTGTCTATAGATAAAGAACAATAAAAGAAAGCATTGTAAAATGAACTCATGCCATTCAGGGTTTTATGGGCCTGACAACAACTGACTTAAAACAGTAATTCCATTGCCCTGTGTAGGTAAATGCATGTTTGTGGGGGGTAAAGTCCCTTGTAGTCAGAGAGGTGGGGAGCTGTCTCATGAGCAACAGCAAACCAACACTGGACTCCAACGATGGAGAAACCCTGCTGCAGTTTATTCTTCCCAAACCCTTAAGCATTCAGGATCAGGGGTTGAAAACAAACAATATCTTTGGAGGGTCAGCAAACCAAGTATGTAAAAAAAATTCTCAAACATAAAATATTCCAAGCAAGAGGGAATAAAATGGGACCAGTAGGATTAGCTGGAGGTTGATTATCCTCCTTTGTTCCAACAGACTCAACGGGCAACTCAGTTTCAACAAAGAAGTATCAGGCAAGCAGGTAATTTCCAACTTGTGTAGTTCTGGTTCCTTTGTTTTTTTCTCATAAGAAACTGCAATAGAGTAACCAGCTCAATTTAGTGCCTCACAAATGAGCCAGGCCCCAACCATGCAGCATAAAAACAGGTGGAAGAGTCTGTTTTTACAGACCTTGATAAGAGAATTTCCAGCACTTCTTCTGTAGGCTTCTGGTTGTTGTGGTGGTGTTCTGGTGACTATTATCTCCCTTCAACCCACACACTTGCCCTTTTGGCAGAGCAGCCTTTAAAGCCTAGCCAGCCCTGAGCTTGCAGACACTTACAATCAGGTGCTGTGGCTTATTTACAAGGAGGTTGGTGTTTTCCCTTCATCGCCAGTGTGAGCAATCCAATCTTTCCATTCTCATTCAGATAATAGGCACTGTTCTTCTGCCAACCATGCCAATCAATTATATTTGATTATTCATGTGAGTTACTTCTGACTTTTCCCATTTGGAGACTTTCCTATTTCGTACCATCCTTAATTTACCAGGTGTTAATAAAATGAACTTTGCACTGTTTGTATTTCATATGAGGCTGACCATTCCGGGCCTGCACTTGTTTTGGATTTAATACTTTTCATACTAACTGTGCTTTCCTGGCACAGTATCATAGGAACTGAAAGTCACATCAAACTACCTTATCTGGCTGCAAAAATGCAGATGACCAATAGATGTGGGCAGAGGGATAGAGATGCCACATGTCAGCCTTGTGAGGTAGTACAGATAAGAAGCACAGCATAACTCTTATCTTTATTGTAAGGTTACATTAACAGAATATTGCAAGTCAGAAAGTACCTCTTCTGTCCCTTACTTTTACTCTCCTGAAAAATCGGGAGGATTTTTGCCACCCCCTTCTCCTTCAGACTCAAATTTTGTTTATCAGATCATTGTCTAAGCTTCAGCTCTTCCTCCTGTCTCTCAAGGCTATTTCCACATACCATCACAGCAGCTAATTGTTTTTCAGATTTTTGCAATCCTTATATGGTAGCTCAAAGGTTGCACTTTGGGAATGATGCTAGATTGTTATTAAAGTTTTTAAAAAGGAAAATAAAAAGTGATACAAAGTAAGAAAAAGAAATAGAAAGCTAAAAGCGCAAGAAAAGGAAAAAGTAAAAGAAATGTAGAAAAGGACGAAAAAAAGATACAAAAAATAGCTTCCAATCTTCTTTAGAGCAGTGACAAGTACTATTATAAATCTACTTCTTACTGTATGGTTACAACATAAAACTCTTCTTTCTATAGTCTTTCTCATCTAAACATCAAAAACCAGAAATCATAACTATTTTTTTCTGTTTCGTGCAAAAAGTCTATATATAACATATCTAGTCAGCAATAAACATATTCTCTCTGATCAAAGTTTGTATTAGTTTTTATTTTCCTTTTTTAAAACCTTTAATAAAAAATTAAATTTAAAAACTTTAAATAAAAACTTTAATAAAAATTATATTCAGGAAATGTGCTAGATTGCCTTCAATATAGAAATTGTGGAAAACCATGACCCCTAATATAGTATCTAAATGTTGAATATCTTATGTTGAACATAATTGCCCCAAAAGGGAGAATGTATAATGAGAACATAATCCTCTAGTGATTTAATTCTTTGACAGATATTTCTTCCTGTATTTTTTTTTTAATTGGCTAATGAACTCCATATATTACAGTTTCAGCTGTTCATCAGACTTTTTTTCCTTTGTTTTTCCTAACAAAAATAGAACTCGGGATCATTCAACAAAATTGGCTGTAGGAAATTCACAGAAATTGTTCAGCAGGGCCTGCTAGATCTTGTGATTAGGGGTAATTTTCAAGTTCAGAACAAATAGCTTAGTTGCTGAAGGATACAAGTGGGGAAAAAGCTATAGCCACATCTACACTTCATTAGAAAAACTTAAGATTTGTTCCTGATCCAGGGGGCTATAATTTGTCAACCTGGCTGTACAAATGAAAAATGATTGTTCAAACATTTTGATATACTCCTGCTTTTCTTCCATCATTCTGACTGTAGTCCTAACATGACTTTAATTTAAAAAGATATGAAGATGCCGTTGAAAACATAAGGCCAGCTGTACTCCCTCTGTTCTTCATTTGATGATAGAAAGTTTAATGTGTTGATTTTCAATCAGTCCAAAAGTGGATCAGCTTAGACACATTGCCCTCATATGGAACTTCATGAAGAGACCAGAATTAGTTCTACAAGATCTTGTCACTTCCTTATGCCTTCATCGATTAACATTTGAGCCTGACTTTGATGGGTGGATTAATCAGGCTGGAAATAAAAGTGAAACATGCCTCCACAGAATATTTTTCAGAGTCTAATTTGAAACAAGTCAGTTTCAAACAAGTTTATAATGAAATATATTACTTTGTCACACAGTGAAATACAAATATTAAATGATATTTTTATGCAATCTTATTTTCATAGAAATCACTTCACAATCTAATGTTATATGTTTTTATACTTCTTAGATGGTAAGGCCAATGAATGACTCATCCTTGATAGGTCCAGTGCAGGAAAGAGAAATAATCTTATGACCCACTCAGCCTTTTAATCCCCAAAATAAATGTAAACTGAGATTATTTGATAGACATGGAAGGTAGAAGTCTCAGACATAGCAAAGCTTTTTAACTACCCAAAGTGCAAAATAATTGTTCGTTTGCTTAAAGAATTTAAAAGTGATTTCTGAAGGAGTCCCTGCTTTCACTTTACTGTCCATTGTTTCATTCCTTCGACAATGCTATTGTGGGATTCCCAGTCAGAAGGAGCAATCGACTTTCACTTAATATATTTCCCTTCTCATATGACCACATGTGTTAGCTTGAAGCTCTTTCCAACTTGGAGCATGGGGCTATTTTAAGAGTTTCCTCTTTTTCATATATAGATAGTTGCCATGGTTGCAAAAGTAATGCACATGGAAAGAAGGTCCTTCACTATTGACTCAGCACTAAGGCACGTTGTTGCATCTCTTGATTTCTCAACTAATTAAAGGGATATTAAACTAACTTCTCCTGTGATACAGTTCTGTTGACTCTAATGGATAAACGGTGCTGATTTATGTCACCTAAGAAGCTAGCTCAGTGTTTACCCATTACCATGCCACCTGAGATAAATCCTGCTTTGGCTTGGTTTACTTTGCCAATTAGATTTGTGCCTTTCACATATATGACTGGTCTGGAACTAGAAAACATATAGTAAAAATATGGGTGACTTGATCCTGATCATAATGCAAGATGTTTCAGTTAATACAAAATATTTTACCAGAATTAAACTGGTAAACTCTACTCTATAATGGCACTTCTGCTGGGTTCCCCCCCCCCCTTGTAGATGTTTTTTAAAAAGAAAACACTGTGTTTATATTGGTTTATTGCAGAAAGGGTGGAGAAAAGGAAACAAAACAAATTAAGATGCATGGCAAATTTTGATTAATATAGATAACAAAGTATTCTGAGTACACATATATATTATAAATATACATGTCAAGTAATGTAATTGATATAAAGAGAATCAAGAGACCAAAAGAAATTCAGGATATTAATTGTTATGCTAGTTGGGAATCACATCCATCCACCCATCCTTGCTCCAGAGATAAATGCTTATAGAGAATTTTTTTCAGAAACAATGTGGTGTGGAGTAATCAAATATTATTTTTTTCAGGCAACAGTCACAGTTTTCCAGCTTCTTCATTTTTTTTTAGCTAGTTACACAGATATGTTCTGTTATGGAGATGCATTTAAGGCAGAAATGAACCTTCCCTTTTTTTTGGTGCCCTTTTTCAATCGTTGTATATTCCTGTTGGGTTGCAGGGCTAAATAATGGGATAGGCAAAGGGGAAAGATTAATGTTTAACTAAATCCTGGTCTTATGACATTTTATTCCATTAGGACCCATGCTGATCTTCCATGTGCATCTAAGAGCCAAAATGGCATAGTCAGAAAGTTGGAACTGAAGGACGATCTGCCTCTGAAGCTCACAGTCACCTCTGTTCTTACTGTGGCAACTGATTTCATAGTGATCACATTTCAGCAAATCAGATCTTTTAAAATGCAGTTTTATACATATGCATGATTCCTCCTGGACTAAATGCTACTTTTTTCTTCCTGCACCTGTATAGGGTTGTAGCCAAGAAAAAGCAACCTTATGTTTTCTTTCAGAAGAGGCACCAATGAAACAGCTTTCTAGACTCTCACAGGGGCTATAGCAGTGGTTCTCAACCTGTGGGTCAGGACCCCATTTGGGGTGGATCGACCATTTCACGGGGGTCGCCAAGCAAGGCTGTCCGCCATTTTTTTTGTCCGTCATTTTTTTTGTCCGCCATTTTTTCCCCTTTTCCGTCTGGTGCCTTACCTCCCTTGGGCTGGGCCAGCTGGTGGTCGGCCTGCTCCATCTCTGCCGCTTGCCAGCTACGCCTCGGCCGGCGCAGGGGGCGGAACCACGCATGCGCGGCGCTCCCGGGCAGGGAAAGTCCTCAACTTACGACCGGTTGGGTAGTCCTCGACTTACAACCGGTTTAGTCCTCGACTTACAACCGGTTTAGTCCTTGACTTACGACCGGTTTAGTCCTCGACTTACGACCGGTTGGGGTCGCGGCATTAAAAAGGTTGAGAACCACTGGGCTATAGGATTGCAGCTTTCTGTATTTAAGACATTTTTAGTCCATTGTCCCCCCAAAAAAGAAAATAAAATGCTCAAAGCAGTATAACAATAGCACTAGCACTAGCACTTAGACTTATATACCACTCCATAGTACTTTACAGTCCTCTCTAAGCGGTTTACAGAGTCAGCATATGGCCCCCAACAATCTGGGTCCTCATTTTACCGACTTCGGAAGAATGGAAGGCTGAGCCTGGTGAGAATCGAATTGCCAAACTGCTGGCAGTCGGCAGTCAGCAGAATTAGCCTGCAGTACTGCATTCTAACCACTGTGCCACCACGGCTCACCACATACACACAAACACCTACAAAGGCAGCAGCTTTGACACTGAAGGCGGTTTCTTGACTTAGCTTTTTCTTAATAGTGCAACCAAAATCTGAATGCATCTGCATTTTTAAGAGATGTAAATAAAATTCTAACAGTCAGTTCTTGTGAGAAAGCAAATGTTGATATATAATACATCCAAATAACTGGCCTCTGGAGTTGAGCAAGCTACATTAGTCACCACATGTCGCTTCACTCTTTATTTTAAATTTAGGCAGGGCTGTAGCATAATTTGCTTTTCATCACCCAAATAGCCTGTCTGTAATCCTAGCCAGCATGTTGAAGTGTTTGAATAAGGACTGTAAGCACAATATGTGAGTTATTTAAAAACAAACAAACTGAACTGATTACTTTTGAAGTTGAATTCTTGTTGTCCCTCCAAAGTATATCCACCAGAAGTTGGAAAATAACTGTAATGGTATGTGGGAACGAACTTGGGAAATAGGGCAGAGAGGCTGCCCAGGGAACGGCCAGATAAGAGAGGGCAGAGTGCTCAACTGCATAATGGACAGAGAGAGAGAGTCTCAGAAGGACTCTACCTAGCTTCTCAGGCTGTAAAAGAGGTAGTGGGAGAATTGTACTTTCAGACTTGCAAGATTCTGTTAAGGTAGTTTTACAATTGAGAAGAATTTATTTATCTGGTTGTGTTTCCTGTCTGGTCTATCTGGTAAGGCTAACAATCATATGCTATACAGATAATCAGCCCAAAAATTTGTGAAAAAAATCTGCCTAACGGCAGTGACAGATACAAATGGGATTTGGATGGGATGGTTGCAGTAGAGCATTTTTTAGTATCCCCATTCATGCCTCATAGCAGCTCTGAGTGTGTGATCAGCAGGAAAAGAAAGAAAACATGTAATCGCCTCTTGTTAGGGATAGTTTTTAGCTCGTTTTGATGCAAACCACATCTTTGTACAGGTCATCTACCAGACTGTGCATCCTTGAGCTCTCCAGAATCACCGCCTAGAAGCCATTTGATCTGAAGGTAAGAGCTCTGGTTCACGTGGAAAATCTCTCCCACCCTACTCTTCTAATCTGTCCTTCAGTACACAACTTGTGTTGTTTGGTATTTACTGGCATGTATAGTAATTGTTGAAAATGTCAGTGAATTGGCAAATGGTAAATATCATTGACATACAGGATGGAGAATAAATGTTTCCATGGTCTCAAATTTTCCATTAATATGCACCACGCAAATGAGAGCCTTTTGTGATTCCCTAACTAGTCTGAGTAGGATTACAACAAAGTCAATGGAAGAAACAAAACATCTTGCTAAATTACACTGTGGTATGCGCACAACATAAACTAATTGGAAGCATATTATTGGAATTCTGGATTGGAGCTTCTTTTCATGACCTTCTGAATATCACTGACTGGTGGGCTTATGCATTTCTTTACCATCCTACTGTGCCTTTACCACCATACTGTGTAGGAGCAAGGAGAAATGAATCTTCTTCTATCTTGTAAGACTTCATGGGAGGTAAATAGCTCTCCACCTGACGGCACAGTTCCTCTTCGTTTGTGTAGATGAGGATGATGATGATGTGACATTTGTGTTTGGGCTTCACACCTGTATTATAGTTTGAAATACATCATAGGTACATTCTTTCCCTCCTTGTTTTTCCTGCTTATTTTGGAAGGAAAACTGTTCCTTTCCATATATAGTATTCCATTTTCTTTCTTTCTTTCTTTCTTTCTTTCTTTCTTTCTTTCTTTCTTTCTTTCTTTCTTTCTTTCTTTCTTTCTCTCTCTCTCTCTCTCTCTCTCTCTCTCTCTCTCTCTCTCTCTCTCTCTCTCTCTCTCTCTCTCTCTCTCTCTCTCTCTCTCTCTCCTCCACCCCTGGTCGGTTTGCTGGAGAACAACTCGCCACAAGCAATTCGCCACAGGACAATACACTGTGGGAGAATGCCGGAGGTGAGGGGAACCAGCTCCTCCTCCTACTCTCTCTCTCTCCATCCGTCCTTCCTTGATCCAGCTTACTCTCAGCTCACCAATATCTCTTGAACTATGTGGCAGAAATTCCTTTCAACTGAAAAGTGTGTGATTCTGTCTGTCTTCCCCTCCCTGGTTGGTCCTCCATTTTTTCCTGAGGAGGAGAAAGAAGAGGAGGAGGAACTTTTCTTTGAGCCTATTCCTCTTGAAACTGAAAGTGTGATGCCCAGAACTGGATATAGAATGCAAGGAGCTAGCTGATCATATTGGAGTACAATTGAAGGATTACTACTTCTGATTTATTTGTTTATTTGCATCCTGCCTTTATTAGTTTTATAATAACTCAAGGCAGCGAACATACCCAATATTCTTTTCTCCTCCTATTTTCCCCACAACGCTGTGAGGTGAGTTGGACTGAGAGAGTGTGACTGGCTCAAAGTCACCCAGCTGGCTTTCATGCCTAAAGTAGGACTAGAACTCACAGTCTTCTGGTTTTTAGCCAGGTGTCTTAACCACTAGATCAAAACTGGTTCTCTGAATTTGAACACTCTGCTTCTGTTGAAGCAGCTTGAAATGGCATAACATGTAGTCACCTGCTTCTATTCTAAGATCTAGTTATCAGGCCAGATCTTTCCCATTCTCTACCAAGACATTTAATTTTGTTTTCTAAGTAAAAAAAATTGTTACATTTCTGTTGGACTTCATACTAGTACTTTTAGCCCTTTTCATTAATCCATCAAAGTAATTTTGAATTTCATTTTGGTGTTAGCTGTCCCACCTGATTTTTGGTCACTAAATCTGATAACAATTCCCTCCATCTCTTCATCCAGATCCCAGGATGAAATTGTTTGGCCCTCACTCCAATCTGATGAGGAACAAATAATGAGCACTTTTGAGCACGGTTTTAATTTAATTCTCATGCCATCAAGCTCCAATTAATCAGCTTGCTAATCTGACTGTTGCCAGTACTATGTCAGAGGCTTGCTGGTATCAGGATACATTGTGATCTCAGCATTCTCAGAATGTATTAAAGAAATTGCCCAATCAAAAATAAAATAAATTTATTCTGGAAAGAATTGGTATTGGTAAAACAGGCAGAGTTGTGGAAATTAGGGCATATAGTTCAAAAGACTCATTAATCAATCTCTTTATGTTTTGCTCAGACATATCAGTTTCTGACTGATCTGCAGTTCCGTAGCTTCATGTTTTTTTCCTCTTCTTAACCGTGAGGACATCTGCTGTCCTTCAGTCATCTGGCACTTCCTTAGTACTCCAGATTTCCACAAAGACAATACAGGTATTCCTCGACTTACAGCCTTTCATTTAGTGACCACTTGAAGTTACAATGGCATTGAAAAAAGTTACAGTGAAGTTACAATAGCACTGACTTATGATCATTTTTCACACTTACAACTGTTGCAGCATCCCCGTGGTCACGTGACCAAAATTTGGATGCTTGGCAACTGGCTCATATTTATGGCAGTTGCAGTGTCCCAAGGTCATGTGGTCACCTTTTGTGACCTTCTGACAAGCAGAGTCAATGGGGAAGCCAGATTCATTAAAGAACGTATTACTAATTTAAGGATTTTAGTGTTTCACTTAACAACTGGGGCAAGAAAGGGTGTAAAATGTGACAAAACTCACTGAACAACTGTCGTGCTTGGCAATGGAAATTTTGAGCTCAGTTGAGGTTGTAAGGCAAGGACTATCTGTAGATAGAATTTCAGCCTAGCTACCAGTCCAACCTATCAAAAACAGTACTGTAAAAAACAGATTAGAAACACAAGTTAAGATGGGCAAGAAAATGGTAAGTGAGCACCTGTCCAGCCTAGACAAGTTCAAATCATCAGGACCAGATGGATTACACCCCAAGGTTCTCAAGGAACTGGCAGATGTGATCTCAGAACCACTGAACTATATTTTTCAAAGATCCTGGAGCACTGGGGAACTACCGGAGGACTGGAAAAGAGCTGATGTAGTTCCCATCTTCAAAAAAGGGGAAAAAAAATGGATCCAGGAAACTGCACACCTATCAGCCTGACCTCAATACCTGGGAAGATTCTGGAAAAGATAATCCAGCAATGAATCAGCGAACACCTAGAGGTGTTAGTTAGGTGTTAGTTAGAACAATTAACCAGTGGAACAACCTGCCTCCAGAAGTGGTGAATGCTCCAACACTGGAAGTTTTTAAGAAGAGACTGGACAGCCATCTTTCCGAAATGGTGTAGGGTTTCTTGCCTGAGCAGGGGGTTGGACTCAATGACCTCCAAGGTCTCTTCCAACTTTATTACTACTACTACTACTACTACTACTACTACTACTACTACTACTACTACTACTACTATTACTACTACTACTATTACTACTACTACTACTACTACTACTACTACTACTACTACTAAAAGCACTGAAAAAAGTGACTTATGTCCATTCCCACACTTATGACAGTGACAGCATCCCCATGGTCACATGATCAACATTTGGACTCTTGGCAGCTGGCAAATATTTGTGACAGTTGCAGTGGCCCAGGTTCATGTGATCCCATTTTGTGACCTTCTGACAAGCAAAGTCAATGGGGAAACCAGATTCCCTTAACAACTCTGTTACCACAGCAGTGATTCACTTAACAACTGTGGCAAGAAAGGTCATAAAATGGGGGAAAGCTCACTTGACAACTGTCTTTCTAACAATAGAAATGTGGGGATCAGTTGTGGTCATAAGTTGTGTCATAAGTAGAGGACTACCTCTATCCACTTACACACACAGTCTAGGGTAGATCTTTCCTACGGAAGTCCTGATTAGAAACTTGCAGAGGAATTTTGAAATTAGGTGAGACTACTGTACAGCTCATATAATAAAGCTTGTTTAAACCTACCCTAGCATGTTATAGGAAGCCCATGGTTTCTCCATCCTTCCAGTAAATGTTTTTCATTCCACCTTCCTAAAAACAGACAAAAAGTCTATCATCACCCTGCTCCAGGTTTCGGTTGCTCGCTTTATTAGTAAACTTTCTTTTATTTTAGAATTATATATGTCTATCTCCAAACTGCTGCTATTAGATCTCATTATTTCTAACCTTGTAATACTGAAATGTCTGTTCACATTAGGTTTTCCCTTTTCTATCTGCAGGGTTGGTTTTTTTTAAATTAGTTATGTAATTAAGAAGATATTTTTACTTGGCTAAATGTTGTTTTGGGACGGATATGGCAATACAGAGCATAACAGAATAGAAGACAAAGAATTGGAGACGATCACAAAGCGTCAAGATCTAGAAATCAGTACTGAAAGATTATAGCAGGGGTCTTCAAACTTGGCCCTTTTATGACTTGTGGACTTCAACTCCCAGAATTCCTCAGTCAGCGTGCCTGGCTGAGGAATTCTGGGAGTTGAAGTCCACAAGTCATAAAAGGGGCAGGTTTGAAGACCCCTGGATTATAGGATAAAGTGACTGTGGTGGTCCCAGTGGTTATTGGCACTCTGGATACCATGAAAAAAAATCCTGGATGTGACATAGAAAATCTGCACATTATGCAATATTTCCATATGTCAATTACAAAAGACCGCAATGCTTGGATCTGCACATATACAATGTCGATACATTACAATATCCTAGATTCTTGGGAAGAACTCAATGCCTATGAAAGCCAACAACAGTTAAAGAAGCAGCAGCTGTGATTTGATATTGTTGTGTATATAAGCAACGATAATGGACAAAAATGCCAAACCCAGCCTAAATGTGACTGTGCAACCAATAATAGTAATATCTTATAATTAAAATAAGACATAACTATAGTGCAAAAATATCTGATAGAAAACTACCACAGTTTTTTTGCAATCCAGTGAGCAGCAGATGGTACATATAGTAGGACAAAATTTAGCAACTCTGCGGGTGAGATCAAGAGACCAATCAGCTAATAGATAATATAGATAGGAATCAGGCTCCCTGCCTGGAATTATCTGAAGAATAGGATGACTCAGCAGAGCCCTCCAAGCCCTATAAAAAGGAAAATTATATGACTCAGAATTTCCAGAATGCCAGTCATGAAGGCACTGCAGAACAGGTAGGATGTGAAAATCTGCCAAATAGCATGATAGAGGGTAGAATATCAAAGCCTGCCAAATGTTCTAAATACCCTGCTTTCCCTTCAGATCATATGCAACTTTCTTTATTCAGAGAAAAATTACAGTAAAAATTAGGGAAGATAAAAGCAGACATCATTCCAGTAGCACCTATACAGAGTATTTTAATATCAGTCCAGTGACCTGAAGTGATGCTCCAGTCTCTCCAGAAAATGCATCGGCTTCATTTCATTTCCTGAGTTTCTCCTTAGAATCCGGATCTGGCCTGTCTCTGTTAATGTCCTGTTTTCTTGGAACCAGAGAACACCTATAATATGTTTTCTGGCTTTAGGTTAAGCTATTAGGATATAAGTACTATGGCTTGAATTTCCTGCTAGATGGCAGCAGCAATAGACTGTGGTTAATCTTAAAAAGCTAAGCTGAGTTAGTGTAGGAGAAGAGCAGGCAGAGCTGGGGGGGGGCAGGGATAAATGTGATATCAGCTTAGAGTCCTTATGTTGCCACAAATGGTCCAGGTCCGACCCCTCTTGAGTTCTAATGAACCATATCTTGTGCCAATCTAGTACTGAATTTTAGTTGACTAGATTTGTGCGCATAGCCTTGAATAAATCTTCTGTGGTGCAATTTAACGTATGATCCTGATCCTTTGCAACTGACAGTTAGACTTTGCTAATATTTGGTGGCAGGCCACCAGGAAATGCCAGGACAGTAGGCTGGTTGGAAGGTCAAAAACTATCTGGAAAGAAAGCAGGAGCAAATCACTTCCATACTGTTGCCAAGAACATGATATGGATATGTTTGAAGGCATCAAAAGTCAAACTTCCCTTGATGTATATAGGAAGAGAAAACATAGTCTATTCCAATTTAGTTGTTAACATTTTTGTTTATAAAACTGGCCTAAATATTGGAGCATTTTGTCACATACTAGACTAAATAATTATTTTGTGGCATACTAACACTTTCAACCATTTTATGAACTTCTTTTACCTTCCCATGGGTTTTGAATTTGATCTCATCGACTATAAACCCTTTTTCCATGGTACAGTTGCAGATATTGCCATGGGAGTGAGGTTAGCATTGAAGTGGAGTGGATGCTGTCTCTTTATTAACATAGATCAAGGAACTGCTAAATGCTGCAGCTGTTGGTTCAGTGCATGCTATGCTTCCATGCTATGCAAACAGCTGATTCTCATAACTGCCAGCACCAATTCATTCAGTATGTTTCAACAAGAACAGCAATACAGAAATCAGAGAGAACTTTTACTGTATGGTTTCATTGTCTGTTGCAGGGAGGTGAAGCTATCTCCATCCTTCTATCTGTCCTGTGACAATCACAGGACTCTCAGCAGCCTATGCAGAATGTAAAAAGTTAAGTCATCCATAGCATGATTACATAACCAATCAAGAAATAACAAGAAAAATAAAGATCAAAAATGAAAATAAGGTGGTGGTGGGGGTAGGGGGGAATGGTGTCATATACAAGCTAAAAAAAAATGCTCTCCAAAATTGTTTGGTTTTCAATTGAGGAGGTTTTTCTGGATAATAATTTAGAAGAACCAAAGGAACAATTCTATTGAGAAATGAACAGATCTGCAATACCAGGCTGTTGTTATAACAGCACTAGTTGGTAACAACAACAACAACAACAACAACAACAACAATAATAATAATAATAATAATAATAATAATAATAATAATAATAATAATAAAGTGAGAAGGGACCTTGGAGGTCGTCTAGTTCAACCCCCTGCTCAGGCAGGAAACCCTATACTATTTCGGGCAAATGGCTGCCCAGTTTCCTCTTAAAAACTTCCAGTATTGGAGCATTCACAGCTTCTGGAGGCAGGTTGTTCCATTGATTAATTGTTCTAACTGTCAGAAAATTTCTCCTTAGTTCTCTCTTTGGTTAGTTTCCATCCATTGCCTCTTCTCCTGCCTTCAGGTGCTTTGGAGAATAGCTTGACTCCCTCTTCCTTGTGGCAACCCCAGATATATTGGAACACTGCTATCATGTCACCCCTAGTCTTCATTAGACTAGATATACCCAATTCCAGCAACCATTCCTTATATGTTTGCCTCTAGGTGTTCGTTGATTCGTTGCTGGATTATCTTTTCCTGAATCTTCCCAGGTATTGAGGTCAGGCTAATAGGTGTGCAGTTCTTCAGAAGCTTCTTGGATGAGAAGCGAAATGTTTTCAAGAAAGAACTAAGAAAGTCCAGTTGTCATTTGAAAAGCACCTTTTGGGACAACCATGACCTGGATGGGTGAGAATCTCGATAGACATTTAGTAATAGACATGTGTAGTGAGTAAGGGAAATTCTGTTATTATTCTTTTCTTGGTCTGCTCTACTTTGTAAGAATTCATTTTGCAAGTCTGATAGTGCTATACTATTTCCTCCTCCTCCTCCTTGTACTTCAGGGAGGCCTGAGCCATTTCTGAATATTGTCTCACTATTCTGGCCTTAATAAAAATTCTTCTGCCCCTTTTGCTTAGGTAAAAATGATGCATATCTCCATCAAGATCACTTTTACTTTCTAGACCAGTGGTTCTCAACCTGTGGGTCGGGACCCCATTTGGGGTCGATCGACCATTTCATGGGGGTCGCCAAGCAAGGCTGTCCGCCATTTTTTTTGTCCGCCATTTTTTTTGTCCGCCATTTTTTTCCCATTTTCCAGCGGGTGCCTTACCTCCCTTGGGCTGGGCCAGCTGGTGGTCGGCCTGCTCCGTCTCTGCCGCTTGCCAGCTACACCTCGGCCGGCGCAGGGGGCAGAACCACGCATGCATGGCGCTCCTGGGCAGGGAAAGTCCTCGACTTACGACCGGTTGGGTAGTCCTCGACTTACGACCGGTTTAGTCCTCGACTTATGACCAGTTTAGTCCTCGACTTATGACCGGTTTAGTCCTCGACTTACAACCGGTTGGGGTCGCGGCATTAAAAAGGTTGAGAACCACTGTTCTAGACATTTAGAAACACTTTACTATAATTAAGCACAACACATCCCATACACATCCATACAAAGTTTATGGAAACATGAAAACATGAAAACATGTATTCCTGTTCTACTTGCTGTTCTTTTTCTTTTAAAACATGTTATTTATTAATTTCATTACGTAAGACACCCTTCTTTTAAAGGAGATGTATAAATACAAAGAAAAGTGTTTCATATTATTAACTTGAGCCTGGTACATATTGCTTAACAACTATTCTGCTAGTGGACTGTAGAAACAGCTACAATCTACATGGAACAGAAAAAAAAAACATCAGCCTTCAAACCCACTTAAAATTCCCAGTGGATTGTTATCTAAAATTTATGGAAGTTTTGTTGATCCAACAGCTCTTCAGATTCTGGGAAGGGAAATCTTTTCCATTTTTCCTCCACATGTGCAATTTAAAAAAAAATGTTTCTTGGGAACTGTTGTATTGGATGGGAGAAGGAAGGGCACATGCTTCTCACTCAAGAAAATCCCCAGCTGAATTCCTGGTTTTTCAAGTAGGGCTGGAAAACCTCTTGCTTGAAATCCTGGTGAGCTGTTGTTTGTCACTGGTGGTGAGCTAGACTAGCTAGACTAGCAATGGTTTGACTCAGGGTCTGGCAGCTTCCACCATTCCTAAAAAAAACATGGCCTTTCATCTGTCACTCATTGCTCATGGCCTTTACAAAGATCTACACATCTGCCATCCAGGCAGGCTGTTTAGCAAAGGCAGCATAATAGATTTAGTAGAAATCATCCCATCTTCTGATCTCTTAAGCCAATAGGATCTACTTACCAAATAAGAGCATGGATGATGACATGACTCTGTACAATACGACAGTGCAATATCTTTATTTTAGTCTTTGATCACAGTGAAACAAAAACATAACTATGGAATTAAAACACATGACATTGAAAACAATCTCTATCTAAACACTAAGGATTGCAATGGCTTGCTTTTGGCTGAGATCCATGTGTAGCAGGATGAATCTCATCATTAAAATAATCTAGAGGAAAATATTTCAAAGAGGGAGTATTGACTGGAGTGTTGTGATTTTTTTCCAGTGGGAGGCTGGAAGTAGGAAGATGGTCTGGAAATAATTTGGAACTAGCACATTTTTCATCTACCTGTATTGGCTAATGATGATAGATAGATAGATAGATAGATAGATAGATAGATAGATAGACAGACAGACAGACAGACAGACAGACAGACAGACAGACAGACAGACAGACAGACAGACAGATAGATAAAGGTAGATATATATATATATATATATATATATATATATATATATATATATATATATATATATATATATATATATATATATATATATATATATATATGATATATATAGATATGATATATATAGATATAGTGTTGTTTGTATAGACTGTGTAGTTTCCCAGGTTTTAAGACAAAAGGAAGAACCACTCGTCCTACTATTAAGTGGGTAAAAATTGCCATCTTGGAAAATATCTCAGAAGACTTGTAATGAATTGTAAGTGGGTCACCAATATTCCAAGGAGAAAAGACTTGACCTGCAACATAATCAGTTCTGCAAATGGATAAAGTGTGTTCCACAAGCAAATCATTTGCAAGCTTGTTTAAAAATGACAGTGCCTTATGCAATAGTGATAATGGAATCTTATTGTAGAAGGATAATGTCTCTGCATACCATTTTCCATTAAGGCTGGTCACAACACTGTTATAATTGCCTTCAAGATGTGAAGATGACTCTAGTTTGCAATCTGTGCAGATTAGTGTTATTTTTAAAGGCATGGCTATATTTTGCTCATGCAATTATGGAATCTTTATTTTTTTTCCCAACACCTGGCATGCCTGATTCTGTTTCTCTTGGCTGCTTAGTTTACTCTGGTACAAGTGTTTTAGAAAAAAAAAGCACCTGATAATAAAATAGAATGGGGTTAATAAAGTGCTTCTTTCAGTTGCTGAATGATGCATTCTTGCAAAGTCATATATCATCCTGGGACTTAAAGTTTTGGAAATAAAACCCATACAGAATGCTTCATGTGCCCACTAACTGTCAGAGGAAAGCTTTTTGCTAGCACTGGAACTGCAGAAAGGTTGAAGGGGCTGCTGTTGGGTTTTATTTTATCAACAGTTAATTTTACCTAATAGCTGTCTGAGCCTTTCAAAGTACTGTAGCAACTATCACCATGCCAAGTTCTAAAATAGCGATGCTTTTCTTTTTTGAAGGCATGGAGTAACATTAGCATGTGGTAGACCAGGAAAAAAAATGAAAGAGTTCCAATCTCAGTACAGCTGACTTTTTCCAAGAGAATGAAATAATTATGCCAAAGTTTATTGTTAGGAAAGAGAGCCCCTTGTTAGAGGGAGGACTGAAGGTGAATAGTGTAATATTACATTTTCTGAGAAACAGAGGGATGGCTGAAAGCCTTGGCAACTAGAAAATAATGCTGTAATTTTTAAATAGATAATTGGAAGTAGGATGTAATACAGGTCCTCCTCGACTTACAACAGTTCATTTAGTGACCGTTCAAAGTCACAACGGCACTGAAAAAAGTGACGTATGACCATTTTTCACACCATTGCAGCATCCCCATGGTCACATGATCAAAATTCAGATGCTAAGCATCGGACTCATACTTATGACCATTGCAGTGTCTCAGGGACATGTGATTACTTGTGAGACCTTCTGAGAAGCAAAGTCATTGGGAAAGCCAAATACACTTAACAACCGTGTTATTAATTTAACAACTGCAGCTGTGGCAAAAAAAGGTCATAAAGTGGGGCAAAATTCACTTAACAAATGTCTCTTAGAAGCAAAACATTTAGAAGTCTCTTAGAAGCAAAACATGCGGTCGTAAGTCGAGGGTTATTCTGTAGAACACTTTGATTTCCCTTTTCAGTTCTTCCAGGGTGTCCATAATGAAAGGGTAGCATTTGGCCTTGTTAAGTGCACTGTACATGGCAGATCTATAAGCATCTCTGAAAGTATATTATGTGACCAAACATATTTTGAAAAAAAAACACCCTTTATCAGTTCATATATTTAAAGTAAAACTTCCAAATGTTTTTTTTGTGTGTGACCGCTATTTTCATGAATTCAGAAAATAATTCAGAACAATGAGAAGGAAAGGCTTGACTGAATATGTTCAGGAAGGATGGAAAAAGGGAAGAGGAATGTTGCTAGATATCTCCAAGAGCTCCATGTGTCATGGTTCCAATAGATGAAACTCTTTAAAAGAACTTTGAGGCATTGTTTACCTTAAAGAATCTTTATTTTGAGTAGCATAACATCGGCAGGGCATAATCGAAGCCAAAAACTGGATTCCCCTCCCCTGAGCACATAGTATCAAAGCACAATTCCCTCCTCTAATTAACAGTCATAAATCACATTCCCCAATTAGCTTGAAGGCCGGCTTCCTCTCCAGTTCTCTGGCCCACCAAATCCTTATCAGCTCTGGTTACAATAACCTTGTTTCTCATGCTAGGTTTGGTGTGTTATGTCTAGCTGGACTCTCGTTCACATCCCCCCTCTCAGCATCATCTAACTCTAAAAGCAAAAGGAAAAAGATGGCTACATTTCCATCTGTTGTCAATGCAAAAACAACCGATGTTAGCAGCGTTGACACTATACTTCCTTTGGACTAATCCACATTGGTCCACCAGAATGGGCCAATAACTGTTTTTGGAAGGCACCCCTTGTCAACCCCCACCTCGATCAAAGCCACCCCAGGGAGGGTTTTTCTACTCCACTTCCAAAGTACATTTTTTTAAAAAAAAAAATAATTATGTTGCCTTAAAGCCTCTTGTCTGCATCAACACACTTCAGTTTCTTGCAGGCTAACTATATCAGCTCTCTGGCTATTTTACAGAGGAAGAAATGACCTTCAACTGAGTCACTGCTTATATGTGGTTTATTTGGGAGCTAGAGATACAACTGTTATGACTGAAACGCTGAAAATGGTGTTCCACTGGATTAAACAAGACAGGGAAAATAGGAATCTCAAAGAATGAAATGTTCTGATTGAGCAACCTTCTGTTTATAAGGAAAGAATTATGGTCATTTTGTTCTCATATAGAATTCAAAGTAATTATGAGAGGCCTTGGAAAGCAATAGGCAGTAAAATAGGACTTGCTAAAAAGGTAATTATGTTTTGGGTGTATATCCATTTTATGCTTTAACTTTCATGTATGTATGTATATGTATATATATATACATCATAAGACCCATCACAAGCCTCTCTCTGATTCATCACAAGGCCCTCATTTGACATACCCACACCTGAAGCCCTTATAAACAGAAGAGCATTAACACAGACATCCCCTAAACGCCGTTGAAGATGTTATATAGCTTGGTAACGAAAAGTTCGGAAACCAACCCCCAAGCTCGGAGAATGAATCTTCACTCTCATCTCTTTTCGTACTTTGCCTAAATAGTTTTTGTCATTCTACATAATGCGAAGGTATTATATTCAATGACCAGAGAATGTATATATCATATTAAAATAACACAGACACTTCATACTTTGCCTAAAAAATTACACATTCTATAGATTTCCTAGGCATTCTATACAACCCCAGTTTTTCACACATGCCAGTAACATATATAACTTGCACATATACCCAAGAAGGCCCACCCATAGGAAGGTCAATGAGAGGCCATTGCTTTCCTGGAAGAGAAAGGTAGGAAAGTACAGCAGCAGTTGCCCAGTGAAAGAATCCAATGGTGTGGCTGTGAATCTGAAAACTTTCTAAGCTGATTCCAAAGAATCTCAGTCTATACAGCATTTATTAATGACAGCCTAGGGACAAGCTGGCATGGAGACCAGACTGAAACAATTTACACTGTAAGTGTAGACATGCCTTAGAAGGAATGGGAGGAATTGCTAGATCCCAATATGCTACAAAGGCTAGAGTTGTAAAAGAGGTTGAGGGAAATAGAAGATGACCACTTCACTTTGGTGGTAGATGATTCAATTTCTAGTATTGTGGTACCTTTTTACTCATTGTTAATTGGTTCTGGGAGGCACGATGAGTACCAAAAACAATGAGTACCAAACAATTTCTCCCCATAAAGGAATAATGTAGTGAGTCACAAGGCAGCCAACACCGGCAAGTTCCAGCTTGTGTGTTGAGTAGCAAACAAACGATGAGTACTGGGACAAAATTTTCATGTCAAAATGCATTGAGTACCGAATTCAATGAGTTTCAAAGCAATTGAATACCAAGATACCACTGTATTGTTAAAAAAAAAACCAACCCAGTCATTTAAAAATCATTTTTATTATTTAAAACTCAACACTTCCGCAACATCGTCTTTCCAAAAACCATTGTCCTATCTCTTCCCCCCACTTGCTCTCTTTTACTTTCATTGTTTCCTTTGTCTTCAACATATTCTGCTGATCCACCTGTTGTAGTCTACTAATTCTCTCGGCATCTGCTTGCTTTTATTCACTTTTTCTTCCAAACCAGTTTAGATTGGCCATTTAATTGCTTCCTACTTTCTCAATTTCCACAGTTTTCTGGAACACTTTCCTGCTCGCTGAAAATGACCAGTTTTTCAAACCTCAGAATCTACAGTACATAAGTACAACTGCAGTTTATGTTATTCAGGATTAAATAAACCAAGTACAAAGAGAAGCAAAGTAACTCGTCAGACGTTTAAAATTCAAGTAAGACCAAATGGCTTTGGAAAGTTCTTTCTGTAGGGTTATTCTGTGTAGGTTCCTTAAAGATGGCTCGGTTATATACAGGCAGCACATGGTAGCAGAATTCATCAAGAAACAAGATAGGAGGAAGATCTGCCCCCCCCCCCCCAATACATGGTTGGTTGTACAAGGAGCCCCAGTTAGTTTATGTCCCCAATTTGAAGTGATCCATTGTTCTTCAGTAAAACTGTTTAAGGCTTTTAAGAGATTTTTGAAAGAAGACCTCTCCCATACTATTTCTACAGAGTTGTAGCATTTTGATTTGGGATCTTCTCCATATATCTGTGATTATGGAGATTCTCAATCATCCAGGTCAAGTTGTCCCAAAGGTGCTTTTTCAAAAGGCAAGTGGACTTTGTTTTTCCAAAAACAAAGTCCAGTTACTTTTTGAAAAAGCACCTTTGGTTTCTCCACATAAAACAGTATAGTGAGTAAGGAGGTCTTCTCATTGATGACCTCTTTATCAAAAGAACCTTTCCTTCCACTCAACTGTCTTTCTTGCACTAAGCCAAATTTATTTGTCATTCTCCTAAGACTTTACACCATCGTTTTCTTTCTTTGCACATTTGTGGGGATGCTGATTCCTAATTTTCACCTTTTGTCCCTGTCGTATGACAGTTGTTGTAACTGGCAGCAGTGTTTTAACTGATTTTTGAAGATTTCTTTTTATGCTTTTTTTAGATGTTCTTTTCTAACAGTTTATTTTTTAGTACTCCATGTTATTGATTGTAAGCTGAATTGGGGAAATGTTTCTATTTAAAAATGGCTAATTCACACAGAAACAAAATGTCAGAAGGCTACTAGCAAGAGGTCAGACCCAAGGAAAGCTGTCTGGGAAACTGAGAACTGCAATTTGGAGGACAGAGAATAGACTTACAGAACGCGAGCACCACCATTTTGTCTACTCCAGTAATGCAGAGATTGAAGGAAAAGGTAAGATTTTGTTGCTATACACAGAAAGAATGAAAGTCTTGCTTTGTCAGTGAATCTCACACTCCCTTGTGGAAAAGGAGCTTTGTACCCTCTAGAACAGGGATGCCCAACCTTGACAACTTTAAGACCTGTGAACTTCAACTCCCAGAATTCGCCAGCCAGCATGTTGGGGATATCTGGGAGTCGAAGTCCCCCCAGTCTTAAAGTTGCCAAGGTTGGATGCTCCTGTTCTAGAAGCTTCTAGAGTGCTTATCCTGAGGCCACAAAGTACAGTCTCCCATGTGTGCTTGCCATCATAGTCTTCACTATACTAATTCCCATCTGCAGATCCACTTCCTGTTGTGTATTGACTCACTGCCCTATTTACCATTCAAAAGCATAACAGATTCAAGACAGTCATAGCAACCGGCTATGCAGTGTGCACAACCTCTGTTTAGCGATCAATAGGATTTCTGCTTAGCTACTGAGTGCCATCATTTACGGACCATTAAAAAAACCCAACTATTCTTTCCTACCAATTAAGAGCAGAAGGAAAAAGTTTGTTCTTTCTTCTTCTGCCGGTAGCAAGAGTGGGAAAAAAGCCTGAACTTTTCCCTCTGCTTTAGCAGGGAATCGCTCCAACACTTACATAAAGAGACATGCTGAAAAGGTCAGATATTATACAGAGTTCACTCCTTTCTCCCACCTAATTAAATGAGTGGGCAAATCTATGAGCTTTCCAGAAATGAGCATGGAATTGAGAGTAACACAATTAAAATGATTCAGTCGGTTAAGACTAAATTGCAAGCTACTCTTTCAGGGTTTTGGGTTTTTTTTATTCTAGCTTGAAAAGTGCAGTAGATTCAGGAATGACTTTTAAAGTAATCAATCATTTCCCCCTGCCTTCCAAATGAGAACAGATTTCATCACCCATTCATAATGAAAGAATATTGAGAAAAACCTTATTCCATTTAATAATAGTCTGAGCAAGAGGCAATGAAGCCTCTCGTGGTTACGTCTCCATTTGATAAGATTTGTAAACTACAGGTAGTCCTCAACTTATGACCACAACTGCGCCCAAACTTTATGTTGTTAAGTGAGAAATTTGTTAAGTGAGCTTTGCCCCATTTTACGACTTTTCTTGCCACATTTGTTAATCACACTGAGGTTGTTAAGTGAATCTGGCTTCCCCATTGACTTTGCTCATCAGAAGGCCACAAAAGAGGATCACATGATCCCGGGACACTGCCACTGTCATAAATGTGAGTCAGTTGTCAAGCATCTGGATATAAATCACATGACCATGGAAATTCTACAATGGTCCTAAGTGTGAAAATGGTCACTTTTTTCCAGTGCCGTTATAACTTTGAACAGTCACTAAACGAACTGTTGTAAGTCTAGCACTATCTGAATTGTTGCATAAGAAATTGAGTTTTTCTCCAATCGTGTGCCACATTAACTTTTACCAAATATTCAAAAAACAAGGTACACTTTATTTTGTGGTGTCAATGGTATTTTAAAGTGTTAGAACTTAACACTTTAAAGCAGGGGTGTCAAACTACCGTCCCACGAGCCGAAAGCGTAATGACGAAACCGCACCCAAAAGCTCCGATACATCACATGACGTTGCGAGTTTGACATGTCTGCTTTAAAGTGTTAGAAAGTGGTCTTCATGTTTTAGTCAAGGATTGTTGTACCATCATCTACACAAATGGCTTCTTTTACAGTAAAAATATTTCATAGGCATATTTAAAAATGTGTTGTTTAGAGGGGCTGGTGTGGGGTAGTAGCTGAAGGCTGGCTATAGCTGGGCATCATAAGCTGAGATACTGTTTTAGTCCTGCTTTAGGTACAAAGCCAGTTGGGTGACTTTGGGCTAGTCATTCCTCTCAACCACATTGAGGTTCAACCATGTTGAATTGGAATTTACCCCAAAGAGGTAATTCACAGATAACCGTAAATAGAATTTACAATTCATTATTTTTACAAATAACTCAAGGCAGCAAATATATCCAAAACACCCTCCTTCTGCTATTTTCCCCACAACAACTACCCTGTGAGGTGGATTAGGCTGAGAGAGAGTGATTGGCTAAGATCACCCGGCTGGCTTGCATGGCTAAGGCAGGACTTGGATTCACATTCCCCTGCTTGCTAGCCTGGTGCTTTAACCACTAGATCAAATTGGCTCTTTGGTCTTGATAAAATCTGCCCTCCACTCCTGGGCCCATAAGGGGTAAACATGAGTCTCTCATATCACTGTTTCTGTCTGATTCCGGTTAACACTTGCATGCAAATATTGTTCCTTCCTTAGTGCATATATTTTCCATTCTCCTGCCATATGTGTTACTGTAGCTGTGCTTGCTTGTTGGCAGGGTATTTTCACTAAGTTATCTGCAGCCTGGCAGCTATTTTTCCACCAGGAGTTAGTTTCCTCTTTGCTTTTAGCTTGCTCAGAACAGGTGACCTTTCTGTCACCTGTGAAATGTATTTTGCTGTTTGGATATGGCTGAATCTAAGATAAATGAACTACAGCACTGATAACTTTGAAGCTAGCTTTTCCACTGGAATTACACACAAAGGTTTTGTTACATTTCTGGACAGAATATCACAGTAACAGAGTTGGAAGGAACCTTGGAGGTCTTCTAGTCCAACACCCTGCTCAAGCAGGAAACTCTATACCATTTCAGACAAATGGTTGTCCAATCTTTTCTTAAAAACCTTCAGTGTTGAAGCAACCACAATTTTTGGAGGCAAGTTGTTCCACTGATTAATTGTTCTATCGGGAAATTTCTCCTTTATTTATTAGCGTTTTAATCAAGGAAGTTGTTGCTTTGAAAGAAAACTGTGCAGTTATTTATTTTAACTGTAAATTTAGAGAGCAATTGAGGGGAAACAGCTGATCCCCCACACCCCCGGTGTACATAATAGTCCAACTCCATGCTATATATTTGAAAAGGTAATTATGCTAACTACTACCGGTAATTCTACTCCAGGGGTGTCAAACTGCCGGCCCGCGGGCTGGTTTCATCATACCGAAGCCACGCACACCCCATTGCCGGCAATGCAAAAAGAGTCACGATACGTCACGACACATCACGTGACGTGGCGAGTTTGACACCCGTGTTCTACTCATTTGAGAACTTTTAGGTGAAAGTTGAGTTTGCCTTTTTATAATCTCAACTGAGGCTTTACTGCTTAGATTTGTATTCTTCTCTTCCCTTTAAAATAAACAAAGATCAAGCCAATTCTGAATCTCTGGTGAATTTCATGGCCAAACAGAATCTTTCAATCAAAGAGTACTGTATGTTCTCCTTGTTATACAAAGCTGGTTCTCTGTACAATGTTGCTGTTGATTTATGCATTATATCAGGGGTGTCCAACATGGGAAATGTTAAGACTTGTGGACTTCAACTCCCAGAATTCCCCAGACAGCATGTGCACACCTTAGTTGGACACCCCTGCATTATATGATGTGTACTTATTTAAATAAAGCCATTAAAAGAAACTGCAGACTAGAACTGTCCATTTGTATGAATGGAACAGATAAGTTTTCTACAGTAAATCTGGTTAAAAAAAACCTTGTAAGCAGAGATCCTGTGCAGTATAAAATCTTTTCTCAGTTGTCATGCTTAGCATGTTTAATTTTTGATAGTTTCTATCACTTCTTAGGTCTTAGAATTGCTGTACGAACAGCATGAATTGCTTGTTTTAAAGTTAAAGGGCTTCAGAAGAGACCTTTACTGCTGTGAAAATGAACGACTTTTTGTTGCGTGGCTAGCATGCTGAAAAGGAAAATACTTACTATTTATATAACACATAAAACACTAGAATTTAATTCTTATCCTATTCTTATCCTATTGAAAAGTATAGCAGAACAGTTCTACTGGTAGAGGCTGAGAGAGCAAGACCTAACTGAGAACTAAACCCATTAAGTTATATTTGTTTCAATTATATTTTGACAAGGGGAACTATCAAATGTACACATACGCCCACAGACTCATGTCAATCCTAAACCTAAGTACAGATAGTTCTCAACTTACCACCATTCATTTTGTGCTCATGGGAAGTTACAACAGCATTGAAAAAAAGCGAGTTATGGCCATTTTTCACACTTATGACCTTTGCAGCATCCCCAAGATCACGTTATCAAAATTGGCAACTGGTTCATATTTGTGATGGGTTGCAAAGTCTTGAGGTCACGCAGTTACTTTTTGTGACCTTCTGACAAACAAAGTCAACGGGGAAAGCCAGATTCATTTTAACACTGTGTTACTAACTTAACGACGGTAGCGATTCACTTAACAACTGTGGCAAGGAAAGGTCGTAAGATGGGGCAAAGCTCGCTCAACAACTGTCTGACTTAGCAACATAAACTTTGGGCTCCAGTGTGGTCGTAAGTCGAGGACTACCTGTATACAACTAACGACTGCTGCAGCGTGTGCTAAACCTCAAAGAACATGGCCAGCATTTGCTAAAGATCTATCAAGTAAGCTCTATCAATAAAGTTTAGGCGGTCATATTTAACTTGTGGCAGGTGGGGGCAGGGAGCACTTATCACCAGGTTATTTCTGAATGGTGGTTTCCCCTTCTGCAAATTTCCATCAAGGGTTCCAAGATTTCTTTCCAAATATATATTGTGCAAGCTGTGAACGAGAGCCAAGTAGTGCTCTGCTTTTGGGCAACCAGCTGGGACAGTTCCTCTCTCTGCAATGTTCCTTGACCAGAAATACAATCATACCGCTACAGATGACTCCTTTATGGAAATAAATTCAGCCCTCACACTCCGAAGCCTATCATGGTAACTAAATTTCTAGACAGGTATTGCTTTGGGACAACTTTCTTAAAAACTTTCTCTTTTTTTCCTTAACTGCTCACATATCTGTTTCTTCTCTCTCTCTCTCTCTCTCTCTCTCTCTCTCTCTCTCTCTCTCTCTCTCTCTCTCTCTCTCTCTCTCTCTCTCTCTCTCTCTCTCTCTCTCTCTCTCTCTCTCTCTCTCTCTCTCTCCACATACACACATACACACAGAGCAGTCTCGCTACGTGGCCTACCAGGACAGTCACAAATAGGGGTAGTCCTCGACTTACAACTATTCATTTAGTGACCGTTCCAAGTGACAACAGCCCTGCAAAAAGTGATTTAAGATTGTTTTTCCACACTTAACTACAGTTGCAACATCTCCACAGTCACGTGGTCAGAATTTGGATGCTGGGCAACTGGCATATATTTATGACAGTCGCAGGGTCCCCAAGGGATCATGTGATCCCCTTTTGCAACCTTCTGACAAGCAAAGTCAATGGGGAAGCCAGATTAAATTTTACAACTGTGTTACTAATTTAACAAATGCAGTGATTTATTTATCAACGGGGGCAAGAAAGGTCGTAAAATGGGACAAAAGTCACTTAAGAACTGTCTCAGCAACAGAAATGTTGGGCTTAATTGTGGTCGTTAGTCAAGGAATACCCGTACTCCACAGGGAAGGAAGACTATACATATTTTCTGTCTATGAATTAGTATCTGACCAGGGTTAAAATTATTCATGATATTAGCTGATTCCCTTTTTAGAGTGTCAAAACATGCTTTAAATATACAGAGCAGAGATGACATCTATAGTTCAAAGGCACTCTATACTGTACTTCTCAGCTTGCTTTTATGCAGCTCTTGGCAGAACTCTGTTCTCTGGGTTTGGTGGCTTTTTCTTTCTCTAAGAGCTGTCCTCTTGGAGCTGTTTCTGTATCAACGTATTGTTTGCCTCTGATCACAAGCAAAAGAAGAGGAGAAAGGAGGAGGTATAAAATTCTTCCCATTTAAGTTTCTGATTCAGCTCATTTCTCCCATGACCCAAAAGTCCTTTATGGAAAAAGATTATCACTTCCTTTATTTGGTGTCCCCTGTTCATTTCTACAATTTAGGATGTCCTTTTCTCTTTCTCAAAAATTCTGACACAATCGGTAGCCTTCCAAGCATGTGACTCAGAAATCAGATGTGGCTTCTAAGTTGCTATGATTGCATGATACACTGAGCTACAAATTAGCTGATATTTTTCCTTTGAACCTGTTGAAGGAAAAGTCTTCATCATGGTTCAGTCCAAGCCAGGAATAAACAACATGGTGACTGCTTTATAAAGAAGGTTGCAGTTTATTGAAGAGGAGAGCCAGACAGAAAGATGGCTCTGGAAGAAAAGAGGGCAAGCACATGTAGGGAGTGGGTTTTTATACCCTCTGGAGCCTTTTGTTTGGATTTGTTCCTGTGGCATGAACTTTGACCTGAGTCTGTGTGTGCCCTTTGGTATCTGTGGGTTAATCCTATTATGTCCTTAGAGTTTGGGTGGGGTATGTAGATTTTAAGTGTCTTTGTCTTCTTAATCTTCTAGCTGGGGGCCTCCAACCTTCCTGGATGGTTTATATCTGCATTTCTACAGAGCTGGTTTCTGCTTGGGGGAGGGAGACTTGGGGCTATTAAGAAAACTGGGCATGCTTTTCTGCCTCTTTAAGATCCTTTGAGGAAATATATTTTTCTGCCCTTCTAATATTTCCTTCTCTGGGGGCTTACTTTCCATAAACCCATTGTGGGAAATCAGCCCTCCCCATAAAGGAAATATTTTGGGGGATATTAAAAAGGCAGATTATATTTCTCCAAAGGATCTTAAAGGCAGAAAAGCAGGACCAGTTTTTCTTAATAGTCCCAAACAGAAACTTTGCAAGCCAGATCTGTAGAAATGCAGATTTGATAATCCCATTCAGAAAATCTAAAGCCCCATTCGTGAGCAAATACTGCCTGCAGAAACATGATCTTTCGAAATCCCTTGCAGAAAAACTGATAGCTAACAATAGCAGAGTGATAGAATTAGAACCAGAAACTCCTCACCTATCCAACACAAGACATAGCCATCAGCCACAGCCCCAGGAAAGCAGGACATGACCTTTAGGACATAATAGGATTAACCCACCACTATCAGAATACAAAAAGGGCCCACTGAACCTCAGGTCAAAGTTCATGCCACAGGAACAAGAACAACTTCAAACACAAAAGCCCAAGAAGATATAAAAACCCACCACTCCCAGCTCCATGTGGTCAGCCACCCCAGAAACATGCTGCTGTCACTGAAGTTTCTGGCAACTCAATAAACAAGAACCTTCTTTCTAAAGCAGTCTCAATTTTGTTTATTCCCGGCTTGGACTGGACCCTGATGAAGATTTTTCTTTCAACACCATGGTTTAATGTCTTGTAGAAAATGGAACCCAGAAAAATTCATTAAAGTATGGTTTTGAGTCAACCATATTTGCTAACTTTGGTTTAGCTAAGGGAGTAGTTGTCTTGGATTATTACGTTAGTTAACATTTTCTTCTTTTTTTCCATTAGTATGGCTGCTTAGGCAGATAGTGCAGTGTGTTCTAGTGGGGTTGAAAGCTTTGCTCAAAGATTTAAACAAAAGTAATCCTTATTTTAAACATCAACACTAACAGATTAGTTCCATCATCACTTTAAATCTAGTCCTTTCTGCCAACACCATTCAAAATTAGCCCTCATATTACGCAGATTGTAGTTCAATCCCTCCAGAAAAGTGCTTCTTTCTTAACTAAAATAAAGCATTATAGGGTTGCTTTTAGCAATTTGTTTTATTAGTCACAGAAAAATTATGTGCTACTATGACTTGTTCCTACTGTGTAATGTTCCTGCCAAAATATGGTGGGGATTAACAAATGGCAAGAAGATGACAATCTAAGGAGCCATGGTTTGCTTGCATTTTTATGTCATCCATGGTTGATTGCATATATGGAGCAATCATCTTCTCTTCTCCCATATGGAAAGATCTCGGTTTAGTTTTAAAGTGATCAGGTTGTCAAGTTGTTTATGGATAGAAGCATTGGAACTTCAACATCTCCTCCCAAAACTCAAGTGTAAATGGTGACTACCTTACAAAGAAGCTTGCCTTTTATTTTAGCATTGCTTTGCCAGTGAAACGCTGCTGTTGTTGGAGTCTTTTCTTGGAGCAGGAAACAAGGAAGGGAAAGGAAAAGGTTAATTCGTCTGCATTTCATCTGGGGAGGAAGCCTCTGGAGGTTGGGCCTGGAAAGCTGTTCTGCTTTGTGACAAACCATACTCTATGTGCAGGATGGACATTTAAAGACTACATAAGGAATTCTGCCATTTTCCTGGCTCAGGCAAAGAAATTTCCATGGAAAAATCTGTTTTCTTTTCAGTTTTTGGCTTCTTTCCTTCAGCTTACCTTGCTCACTTCTAGGTTCTGGATATCAGTTACAGGTTTGGGGTGTTTTGAGACATTTCTTCTGCTTCTTGTGTGGTCAAAATACATCCCAAGTTGTACATCTTAAAGTGAAAAATATACATCTTATATACATCTTAGCTGTACATCTTATATATTACATGATGAACTGTGATTTTGAAGTCATATGTGATTCTCTGTGTGTATTCATAAATTTCCTTTTTTAAAGGAGGCATAGATTTTATGAGTCAACACTAATAGAATCACCACAATGAACATATTCCACTTTCACTCATGAAATGGCATTTCAGTAGAAATACAGTATCAAACTAAGCTTTCTCCCAACTTTCACCCTCCTTATGCCATGTTCATTTTGTCACCAAGTAAATCTGTAGAGTGTAGGTACTACTACATCATCCATTTAGGGCTGAACATTGGAGCAGGAGAGAATATGTTCTCTCTTTGTCTATTTGTCTAAAGGGGCCCATTGAAAACCTGCCTGAGCTGAAGGCTGTTGTTTGGATGCCACAGTTTGCAGATGGAATGCAAACAGAGAAAGAGTGAGATAGTCCTATATCTATCCACCAATTAAGAATATTAATCCTGTTAACAGAGGGGGATTCCAGGAAATTGATGAACTGTCTTTTTGAGAATTTAGGATAAAAGAAACTAAAGTGCATAGGTCAGTGATGGCAAACCTTTTAGAGACCGAGTGCCCAAACTGCCACCCAAAACCCACTTATGCATCGTCGAGTGCCGGGTGGGTGTGGCCCATTGGCTGGGCGTGGCCCATTGGTTGGGCGTGGCTGCGGTGGTAATGGCAGACTGGGTGGGACTAAAAAGTTCAATCAATCAATTCCAACTTTGCAAGATTTTTTTTTCCCGTGAGGTTGAAATTGATTGAACCTTTTTTTTTTTTTGCACACGGCGGTGGAGGCCTAAAGCGAAAAGGTTTTATAAAACCCAGATGAAAGCCTAGGACTGGGGCAACGGCACGCGTGCCCACAGAGAGGGCTCTGAGTGCTGCCTCTGGCACCCATGCCATAGGTTTGCCAACACTGGCATAGGCTCTCTAACCCTATTGATACTCAGCCCTGGATTCATCCAGGTTACCTTATCCACAATATTTGCGGAGGTATAGTTTGTTGTAAATAGGTAATATCACGTAATTTAGAATTCTTGTAATCAAGAAATGTTTATGTTAACAACAAAAGTTAGGTGTACTATTTCTGAGAAGGCCGCAAACATCAATATGAAGACTAGATGGCAGCAAAGAGGCACAGAAAATTGTGACTCTTTGCTTCTATCTAGTGGTCATCTCTGTCCTTGCAACCCAGACCTGGTAGCTCACATTTTGATAAAACTATTAAGTTAATTGAAACAGCAGCGACGTCCCAAATTTATAGAGAATCTCTGTGACAATAATGCCTTTACTTTTAAGGCCACTTTTGCACATATTTGCCCCTGTGGTTTTTCTAATGTGTTTTAATCTGCCTTTAAATAAAAAAAATAGAATGCTCATATTGCTTCATATTGCTTGCAAGCACCTTGTCTCTCAAACATACATTTTTAATAGGTTTCTCAGTTCATTTCCTGGATAGGCACGGCACAATGAATCCCAACATGCTAGCCTAAAATGTGGTCAGCCTGCTTGTGATTCAGGGTGCAGTATAGACAGAACGATCTGAAATATCCAGCAAGTTTCAGGGCTGAGCAAAGATTTAAATGTAAGGAACCACAATCCAAGTCCAACCTTCTAATAACTACATAGGAGCTTATAAAACATTTTTGCTTTAAAATAAAACAGAGGAATTTACTATTTTGGAGTGCTTTGATTTAGGAGCTTCCAAGAAACCTATTGAATTTAAGCCAGCAGAGAAAGAGTGAGGAATAACTTTCTTCCGACTGAAACCGATGGCTGGAAATGTGAAAAACTTCGTGAGCTTGAGATAATATCTCAGGGACCATTGTTATAACTGAATAAGGGAAGCAGAGACTCTTAAGATAAATGTATTAAATTACGTCCTTTGGCCAGCACAGTATTGATTGCTGAAGATTAAATAATTACGGTCTGCAGCAAGTCATAAAGGGCAGCAGTTATGTAGAATTGATTAGGGAGTGACCCTTGCCATGAGAATATATACAGCATCCCCTATGAAGCAGCTCTTTTAATGGGAAATAGTGAAAGGCAGACTTGCTTGCTTTTTCAGTAAAATTCTCCTTTGTCTGCTTTTATTCTTGATGGGCAACTGCAGGCAGGACAATCTAAGGGCAGAGAAGAAGAGACTGGACAGCCATTTGTCTGGAATGATATGGGGTCTCTTGCTTGAGCAGGGGGTTGGACTAGAAGACCTCTAGGGTCCCTTCCTTATTCTGATGTTTTGAGGTTCTGAAGATGAACTGTGTCCTCACGTACCCACTGAATCTCAAGCTAACTTTGTTCTGAGCTAGCTAACTTTATTTTGACCTAGCATATGGTATCCCCTAAGATAAGTTTCACTCCCCCAAAATTGGCTTAATTGGGTAAACCATGAATATGTTAATAAATGAGTATTTTGTGTCAACACCACTCTATGTGTTACATTAGTAGTTGAAGAGAACATGAGTGCCACATTTCTAAACTCTCTCTCCCTCTCCCTCTCCCTTTCTCCCTCTCTCCCTCCCTCTCTCTTTTTTTAATCCACTTAATTCCAGCCCTTCTCCTACTATCGCTATCCAAGGGCCAGCTGTGGATTAATCAGAATCCTAAATACCTATTCTATGAGAAGAAGCAGACAACTCCTGAATCCTATAGCCAGGATGGTAAAATAGGCCTGCAGCCTTGAGTGATGGGCTATTTTTTAAAATGGAATAGAATAGAATAGAATTCTTTATTGGCCAAGTGCAGTTGGACACACCAGGAATTTGTCTCCAGTGCATTAGCTCTCAGCCATAATGATAAATCATGATCATAATCAACATAAAAATACATTCATCGTAAATTATAAAGTACAACTATCTTGCATGTTTCAGGATTGGTTAATTACCCTAATATACAATTACAGATACTGCATTATTTCAATGTATGAGTAATGATCAGAACTTATGTGGGAATCCCTCTAAAGTGCATTTTTCCTCTCAAAATAGAGTGTAGCGTGTATTCTGTGATAATCCCTTGCTAACTGGTGGTTTTCAGCCATAATAACGATGGAAGGAAGACAGACAGGAAGGAAATACTGGCAGTGCTCCACTACATAAAAGAGTCTAGGGTAACCTGTTTGCCTTTACAAAAGAGCTTATGGATAAACCTAAGTGCTCTGTTCATATATACAATGGTTGCTAGCGTGTGGTCTTCATAAACAATAAGCATTCTGTGGATTTCTCACATTTGAAACAAACAACTTGCTTCCTCTCCCCCTCCACTTTATTTTCCTCATAACAAATAAGTAATCAGCGTCCCCTCAGGTTGTTCTAATTTTCCTCGTTAAGTATTATTTATGTGCTAATTATTAATGATTTTCCGAGTTTAAATATTACATTTGAGAAAATACCAATGGGGATCAATCCAAGATCACTGTATCTGCTACAGTGAAAGTGAAATTAACCAAGCACTTAAATTCTGCTTATTTCAGCAGCAGTTACACATTCTTGTTTCCTGAATTACACTTGCTGGGTGAAATTCTAACTTCAGTGTGATTAAATGCTTGTCTAAGTTTTCAGATGGAGGAAGACTGAATAACCACTCCTCTTCCAAAGTATACATTTTTATGACCACTGACTACTTTTACAATAATCTTTCCTCCTGTTACTGTGTCAGTGGATCCCCCACCCATTCCTTTTCCGGTGAATTTAGCCAATTAGAAATCACTCAAAGTGCATTCTAAGATTGTCACCTTGTGGAGTCAGTCAGATCAGTTGTTTTATCTGGATACCTTGGAAGGCAAATATTTAAGAGGTTGTAACAAAGAAGAGAGGGACAACCTATTCTCCAAAGCACCTAAAGACAGGACAAGAAGCAACAGATGTAAACTTATCAAGGAGAGATATAACTAATGGTGGGATTCAAATATGCGAACAACCGGTTCTCTGTGTGGATGCCGCTTCCAGAAGTCCATTCTGGGCCTGGGCAACAAAAAATTAGCTACTGGTTCTGCCGAAGTGGTGCAAACCGGCTGAATCCCACCACTGGATGTAACCTAGAACTAAGCAAAGATTTCCTGATGGTGAGAACAATTAATCAGTGGAACGGCTTGCCTCCAGAAATTGTGGGCACTCCATCACTGGAGGTTTTTAAGAAGAGATTGAACAGCCATTTGTCTGAAGCCTCCTGTTTGAGCAGGGTGTTGGACTACAAGACCTCCAACGTCCTTGCAACTCTGTTATTCTGTACTCTGTAAAAGCCTATTGAGGTTTTAGGAGCAACTGGACATCACACATGATCAGGACTTATATGATAATATTTTTGTACCCCTCCTCCATCCCATACAATGGGTTCCTTTTAATCCTTTTATTGTTACAAATGTATGTGGATGAAGCAAGACTTTATCTTCACTCCATCCACATTAGTCATTGGACTAATCAACGCATCCAGAATTCTATCAAACTTTCCTATTGCTCAAAAGACAAACATACAACCCTTTTGTTCTAGGTTATTTTGTTGCTTGTGTTGATTTTTCATACATTAAAATATCAGAGCGTTAAGTGTTGGATCGCTTTAGCATTCCTTCATACAGCAAATATCGCTGGAATCAAGTGATGGCATGTCCTGCCTACCCTGGCTGTATGAACAGAAGATATATAATCCAATGGTCAATGTCAGGGGTCTTCAAACTTGGCCCTTTTATGACTTGTGGGCTTCAACTCCCAGAATTCCTCAGCCAGGCACACTAGCTGAGGAATTCTGGGAGTTGAAGTCCACAAGTCATAAAAGGGCCAAGTTTGAAGACCCCCTGGTCAATGTCATAACTCTCTATGCTAAATCATCTAGTTCAGTGTTTCTCAACCTTGGTGACTTTAAGGGGTGTGGACTTCAACTCCCAGAATTCCCCAGCTGGCCATGCTAGCTGGGGGATTTCTGGAAGTTGAAGTTCATACACCTTAAAGTCACCAAGGTTGAGAAAAACAATGATCTAGGTTTTCCTGCAGCCACGAGCATATTTGCTCATCATTTTACAACTCTCTGCCTAGATCTGCTTTTTTATGTGGCCAAATTACCATATAGCAATCTAATGCCCACTAGCAAGAGAGAAGATTTTCAGTCCAGAACTGAGTCCAGTCTCTTCTTTGCTCACATATTTTGTTTTTTAAAAAGTAAAGGGTCAATGTATTCCAGTGAACTGACGCACTCTGTCTAATTTATGCCCCAAGAAGCTTAAAAGTGTGCGTCACTTAACCATTTTCCATTTGTTCATGCTGAGATTAAGAGATGGGGTTTATTGGTGAGCTTATAGTCAAAATTACAACTAAGAGGGGAAAAAAAAGGTTACAGGGGATCAGTAGCTGCAGCTGGCCTTTGATTTATTTATTGCCAGTTGTTTTGGTTTTTTTTTCCCCTGCTACCCGATGTTGAGTGCGCTAAATGGAGAAATTTAAAGGAAGAAACTTCTTAAGGAATGCACCAAAATAAGAAATGATAGGGAAAAGCAAAGAGCAAAAATTTAAAACAGACCGGTACTTTGCCAAACCGGGATGAGAATAACTGCAGCCATTTGTGTGTATTTAAATGAGTTTCTTTCCCCTTCGTCTTTGCTATCTGTGAACCCCATCTTATTTTCCTTGGCTGAATCAGACTGCTGACTTCCTCCAAAATGATTGATAACCGAACTAGGTGAAGCTGATGGGAATTTTGTATTCTGCTGAAAGGAAAACTGTTTCACTAGATAGCTTTCTGGAGCTGTTTACTGGGAAAACAAGAAGGGAGCCAATACATTGACAGATCTATGAGCTTGACAGAGCATGTCCAAGCAAGAAAAAGAGGTCTTGGAGAGGGAGTGATAATGCCTGCACATGATAATGCCTGCACATGATTTAGTACCTATAGAAAAATTGTCTTCTATCTATATGCTATCTACTCAATGAGGGAGAATGTATTTTCTAAATTGATTTCAAAAATCATCATTTTTTTTAAATTGGAGTGCTCAGTTATAGCATTGATTTAGTTACATGGTACCTATGGAGTATATGAAAATGTCCTGTCTTCCACTGTTCAATCATCTCTCCAGGGAGCTGCAGCTTTCCTGACTTTCCCATTTGTATTAAATTTTAATTTGAAAGAAATTGAAAAATATCCTGGGAGTAAAATAGAATGAATGAATCAATGAAAGTGTGTGTGTGTGTGTGTGTGTGTGTGTGTGTGTGTGTATCTACATCTCCATCTACATCTATACACACACACATATGTGCAATGGGAAGGAACTTCTGAGAATTACAAGGCATCTATGTGGATTCTCAATCATCGAGGTCATGATTGTCCCAAAGGTGCTTCTCTAAAAGGCAACTGACTTTCTTGGTTTTTTTTTCCTTGAAAACATTTCACTTCTCATCCAAGAAGCTTCCTCAATTCTGACTGAATAGGAATCTGAAGTCAGAACAGAGAAAGCTTCTTGGATGAGAAGTGAAATGTTTTCGAGGATATAAACCAAGAAAGTCCACTTGTGTTTTGGAAAAGTCTTTTGGGATTACAAGGCAGATCCAATTTAACATAGTATTAAACTAGACCAATAGCTTGATTCAGAGCCAGGTTGAAGTGGGGGTCATTTATTTTTATTTTTAAAAAAAGATTCTCTCTTCTCTCCACCTAGCCTAGATTAAACAGCTTAGAGAAAGTCAGACATTCCAAGAAAGCAGGACAACAGAATCTCAGAAAATCCAGTCTTTCCCCCCTTTTATGCAGTGGCCTTTAAAACTGGATTTCTACCCTTTTCTACTCTACCTCTTCTGATATGCATCACTTTCAGAATGTCCAAGTTGGGAGATTATAGCTTTTATTGTAGGTGTGATCTATGAGTCCCCTATTAGACAATGCATTAGGAACTGAAAAAGAAGACTTCCAGTTTGCCATCGCGGCTGCCGCAGCCGCTGGAAGGCGAGCTCCATCTTCTGCATTTGGTTTTGCTTCGCTGCGGGACCCTAGAAAGAGTCGAAAGTCGCCCTCTAGGGGTGCTGAGCAAGAAGGGGACCCCTGCTTGATCATGGGAGGGCGGAAGCCCTTCCGCTCGATCTGGGGCAGTCCTCCAAACCAGCAAAGGAAAGACCAGCCATAGTAATATGGCCCGTCATTAGGTTGCAGACTGCCGAAGTCAAATTTACCACCAAGCACTTCGAAAGCAATGCAGATGAAACTGGGTGAGATCCGATCTTCTTTTTACCCTAAGTATTTTCTTTTCTTATAAAAGCTGCCCGAAGTATCTTTCCCCTGTGAGGAGAGAGGGAAGGGAATTTCTATCCCACCCTCTAAGAATAGCGGCGACTGACTACCCAGGGGAATTAAAGCACTAAAAGAATATCTTTAATCTAATTGGATTTATATGTTCCTGAAACTTGGAGACCAAAATTTTTCCTATTTATATTGGAGACTTTTGCTTTTTTTCTACAAAAAAGAAATAAAATTGGGAAAAGGATTATAAAAATTTTGGACTTAAAAAAACTTTAAACGGCATCGGTTACATCTTATGGTGAAGTTTGGTATTACAACTTGTTATTTCCTAAAAGAGACTTGGTTTGAAGCCCAGACCTTAGATAAGACTCTTCTGACCTTGTACCACCTGTGAAAATCCAGCTGTAAGAGAAAAGCTGGGTGGCATAACTGGCCTACTTGAACTGTTAATGTAAACCTTTACTGACTTTCAGAGTTATATGTGGGGAATTTTCCTATCTCATTATTTGAGGAATATTGGTTACTATATGAGATGATGAAATAACTTGGACTATAAAATCTTGCTTGACAAATGACTTCTACTATAAAGACTATTTATAAACACGTAAAAGAGATGGATGAGGACCAGGAAAAGATTATTTCCATGTTGAAAGCAATACATGAAACCATTCTTTCAGCTTATGACGAAATAAGATGTTACAGACAAGAACAAGATGTCAGTTTAGATATATAAACCCAAATTCTGACTATAACTAAAGAACTAACAACACAGAAGGTAACAGAAGAAGTGGAACAATCAAATACTAAGTCAGAGAACTCAACTGACCAACAAATACAGTCAATGGAATATCCAGAAAAGGGACTGACAACACTGAAAATGGGAAAGACTTCCTATATAAACCAGAAGAAATTTGAGGAGCAAGAAGAACAGACTGAATGGAAGATAAACATACCAGGACAATTATGGGGATTCGGAATAATAGGAAGATGATTTAAGGAATACAAATGGGCTAGCCCTTCCCAAAAAAATGGCAACTAAATGGTATTTCTTATTCCAAACAATATATATATAATAATAGAGGGAGATCTATTTGATGATTTAAAAGCGTTGACATGGAAGGCTAGTTGGCAAAGAAAGAAAGCCAGAATAAGGCTGAAGAAAATTGGGGTTTTGATTTATTAGAGGGGATTTCATATTACTAATTAGAGGGTCAAAGGGAGAAATTGAGATAAGGAAAATTTTGGTCATTAAATTTAAAATATTTGGAAATTAGTCGAAAATAAGGATGCTATTTGTTTAATACTTAAAAATTAGAGCCAAAAGAAAAAAAAATATTACGAATATGTTTGATTTATTGATTAACTCAGACAATATATATAATGGGCTTTGATTTATTAAGGGGGATACTGTATTATTAATTAGATGATATAAGATGGGGATAAAATAGATAACTTTTAGGAAATAGAACAAGATTATACCCAAATAGATAAGATGTGTATTTTGAATATTAGATTCTATTATGAGTTGAGATAAAGGAAACTTTGGTTACCTAAAATATGGAAATTATAAATATCAAATATTAAATTTGAATATTGATGGGAAACTAAAAATTGGGAAAAACCAATAACAGAACATTGATTGAATGTAAAGATTGAATGTAAAATTAATTAAGATATGTATAAGCTAAAAATGTATTCATAAATGTAATAATGATGTTTTTATTTAGTTGATATAATAAGAACTTTATTAAATTAAATATGAGATAGTAGATATTAAGGGAAAAGGAGAAGAAATATTTGAGGTTGTAGTTTGAGATTTGTACTAAAAAAAATTGTATGTTACTGAACTATTGATTAACCCAGCCACCACGTTGCTTTTTAAATACCTAAATGTAAAATTAGAAAATTAATAAAAAAAATATTAAAAGAAACTGAAAAAGAAGACAGACGAATTTCTTGGCAGCATTTGAGTAGCATTAGATAGTGGCGAGTTACATTTTTTGTTCCGACTCTTTAAAAAAAAAAAGAAGGCAAATTGAGATTTTAAATGGCTTCATGTGAGGAAAAGTGAGTGACAAATTTGCGAGTTCCAGCAAAGAGTTTTCAGTACTTAACCATCTCTCTCCCTCTCCCTCTCCCTCTCTCCCTCTCTCCCCCCTCCCTCTCCCTCTCCCTCTCTCCCCCCTCCCCCCTCTCTCTCCTCCCCTCTTTGGAGAGTGTCTTTTTTAAAGCTGTGAGATGTTTCAGAAGATAGCTGAGAATAGCTGCATTTCTGAATCTGGTCAGTGTACGTAGACAAGAATTTCATTCAGTTTATTTTTATTGCTCCAAATATCTTCATCAGTGGGATGGGAAAACCTGAGGAATTTAAAAAAAATGAATATGAAGGAAACAAGTAAACACAAACACACACACACACACACACACACACACCAATAGGCTTTCCTTTTCTTTTTGCACCAACTAGCAAAATCTCTAACTGGCTGAACAGCTGCCAGTTTATAATTTTCCCCTTTCACATTCATCATATTTTTTTTTTATTCTGATTTTGTTTAGGGTAAATCCCTTTCATTACACAGTCCTTTGTTCAATTAAGGAAACCTAATCCAAATGAATTCCTTGAGATGCACACTAGATAGGATTGGAATTTTGGTGAGATAACAAAATAAGTGAATTTTGCAATTGTGGCTTCTCAGAATGACTGCTATCCAACACTTGTTTGGATAAATAAGTTTAAGAAAGCATTTTGTTTAAAGCAATTCACCAAATGGATCATAAAGAGTGTACTTGGAGTATTGGCTACCTCAGTGTAGAAGTTACTCCAAAAGCTGGTGAGATATGAGGTTTCTGGAAAAGAAAGAGGAAGCAAGCAAGAAGTAATGGTGAATCCTCAACAAGAGACTGGCCAGGCTGAAGGAACTCAATAAATCTTTGAGCTAAGGAAGAGGTCGCCATATAACATTAACACTTGGAGATCCCTGGTGGAAATTCCTGGTGGCTTCTGAACTGGGATAATTAGGCAACATTTCATGGCATTGGACTTGAAGCTCCACCCACTCACCCTCCATCCAGGTTTTAATGTAATTTCAGTAAATTAAAAATAGAGGAAATCTAGGATTAATCATCTGCTGACTGCTTTGCCTTAGGCAACTGTTCGCTGTGTTAATATAGAAAAGAATACTTGTGACATTGTGTGTTTGTGTGTATATGTATGCATGCATGCATGCATGCATGCATATGTGTATTTTTTTGTGTATGTGTGTGTGTGTATAAAAGCTAGTTTAATCTAGTGGTTAAGACACCAGGATAGAAAACAGGAGTGTGAGTTCTAGGTCCACCTTAGGCATGAAAGCCAGCTGGGTGACTTTCAGTCAAAAACTCTCCTTTAGCTCATGATTCAGTCATCAAACTGGTCAGTCCATTCCTGTCACAACCAATGGATCAACAATGGATCAACACTCAATTGATCTGGAAATAAACAGATCCTGCACTTATGGTAAAATGCTGGGATGAAAATTTATAAGACAATATACCCTAATCAAAGATCTATCATGGAGAAAACATGCAGGTCAAGTTATGATATATAAACAGGGATCAAACCCACACTCTCCAGCACTGAGGATGTTACATAGGTGGGTTATGAAATGTCTGCAAGCAAACAACCAAGCTCAGAGAGTACCAAGCTGAAGAAAGTTTATCTAACACTGAAGCAAAGTTTCCTACAATTCCTGTGACTCCAGCAGAGGATTGAAGAGGTGATTAACTCTGAGCTCCTGTATCCTCAAGTGTAGTGACAAGTATTATCAAATTCCAAGTATCTACTAGGAAAGAAATTTGACTAGAACAGTATCATAGAAAACAAGAGAAAGGGAGGGTGTCTTCATATCCCAACATTGTTTCCTTGTATGAACTTCTTGGACCAGCCTTCTTTCATTTAGGGCAGCAGATTGAAACAAACCACTAGGTCATCATTTCCTTTTTTCATAGAAGAGAAGCTGACCGTGTCCTGAAATGAAGGGAGCAAAATATGTCAGCATGTCGAGCAGTAGGCTGATGGATCTAAATACTCTAGACAAGTCCTTTTTTCAGATGAAAGTCACTCGGCTGCCCTAATGGATGGCTTTAGGTCAGAAAATTCTTTTTGCATGTGTTCCAATTTGGGGCCATCATGGATCAGCTTGCCTCGTTTAAATTATCAAAATGAAAATGCTATTATAGCATTGGTTGCATATTGTGCCAGTTTTCTAATGTTAGTGACTAATATGCTAAATGTTGTCTTTCTAAGAAGAATGGATTTAATCATTTTATATTGACTAAAGGAATGGATTACAGGTAATCCTGTAAATCCTCAACAACCACACATGGCATAATAGGATTTACTCATTCTTTTCTAGTCCCCCCCCCCCCGCACTATTGCCGGAAGCACCACAGCCAAATCATACAGATGTTTATACTGATTTCCAGAAAATGAGATCTAATTTATTATTTTGTCTTCTATAGCCAAGGTCAACAGATACAAGAAGTTAAAGAGATTAATATGTATTTTAGGTGATATTTTTTTTGTGTCTTTTATTTTGAAATTTGGGTTCAAGTCATACAAGAATTCAATTTGTCCTAGATGGATGAAAATAATGTTTGCCCTAATATAGATAGATAAAACTTATGTGGTAACTAAACTATTTAGTGTGGAATAAGGCAGTCCTACATATAATCATTTGCATCTGACAACTAGCTAATCTTTTCAGGTCAGTACTCAATAGATGAATTGATTTATTGATTGGCTGGGTATATTATAAACAAAAAATAGAAAATTTGTGAGTGTTGGTTTGTTGATAAACTATAACTTCCATCATCCCTGGTCATGCTGTTTGGGAATTGCAATCCACTAACAATTATTGTAGGGTACTAGTTTTCTTGTTTTTGAATATCTTCTCTAAGAGGTCATGGTGAAATTTTGCATTTCTTCTAACAACTCTATTGAATTTCGTCATGTGAATGAAGAATCAGCTACTAAATGGCAAAAGGTTAATGTACAGGTGAACCATTGTTTTGAAAAATCTTGCAGACGTTACTTTGGCTTTTGGTACTCATTGTGTTGGTACATAAAGGGCTTTGTCCTTCAAGTTCCACGCTAATGCTTGTTTTTGCATTGTATGTTTCACTTCTTTAAATAAAAGGTCTGGGTTCCTGTCCACCCCACTTTATGCTTGTATTCAATCTATGGGTCTTTAGTTTAGTTTGATATGTGAATGTTGGCGTCAGTCTAGGTAGGACAGAGAGTCTTATCAAAATAGTTTTATAAAAGTAAGCTGAAATACAATCTGTGGGCTTTTATTTACAAAGGTCTACAAAGAGGAAAGTGGTTACTGGAGGCAGTGTGACCCTCTAAAGGGGTATTTGGACTAGCTTGGGAAAAGGAACCAGATTAAGACCTAGGAAGCTGAGGTCATATATCAGCAACATGTGTAGCTCTGGGCAAGCATCTATCTTTTGGTGTCAGTTCTCCATATACAAAAAGAATATTGATAGCCAGCATCATTAAATTAATTGTTTTGGAGCATGAACAACAAAACAACCCCACATGCTTTTGTTAAGAAATGCTTTCTGACATTTAACTCTCATCATTAACACTATATCTGGTTTATAGCTCTGTGGGTAGTGTATCATGAACTGCTTTTATGGGCCTTTGCACCAAAACACAAAGCACTCTGAAATAAAAAGAGATTTCACAAAACCACTTCTAGCAGATAGTAGCAAGCTGATGACTGCTACTTGTGGCAGCTTTTCCTATTAAATATGTAGAATAAGGTTAGGTATCTTCCTTTCCCAGATATTACTGGATTAAAATTATAACAGCCCCAGTCCAAATAGCCAGTGATGAGCAATTTTAATTCAGGAACATCTGAATAGTTGCCTACTTTTTCAAGTCCTTAGTAATAGCTCATTAACAACATTATAATAACAACGCTGCCGGACGGTGAAGATGACAGAGTTTGGTTGACCAATAAGTGCATCTTGTGGAGCTGATTCGCACATGCATGCTTCTTATTATGTCAAGTTAAAACATGAATGAGTCATTATCATTATAGACCTCATGTATTTTCATAAGGCAATTGTTAACAATTGTGACATGGATTTCTACATTAGGTCATCAGTTATATTAAATTTAGTGAAATCTACTTTTCTTTAGGTTCATGTGTTCCAATATTTGAGGGGCTGCTACAAGGAAGGGGGGTGTCAACCTATTCTCCAAAGCACTTGAAAGCAGGACAAGAAGCAATGGATGGAAACTAATCAAGGAGAAGACCAACTTAAAAATAAGGAGAAATTTCCTGGCAGAACAATTAATCAGTGGAAGGACTTGCCTCCAGAAGTTGTGGGTGCTCCAACACTGGAAGTTTTTAAGAAGAGACTGGACAGCCATTTGTCTGAAATGGTATAAAGTCTCCTGCTTGAGCAGGGGGTTGGACTAACAGACCTCCAAGATCCCTTCCAATTCTATTTTTACGTTATTCTCTTATTTTGTTATTCAAGTGCCTGAGTAAGCCAGATGTTGATCACTTTCAGCTCCATCTGTATGTACTGGCAAGTGTTGAATTTGGGTTGGTATATAGAAAGAATGTTTATAATGCTAGGTTTAAATAGCTTGGACAGTTACAAGTGTAGTGGGGCTGGCTGAAAGGCTTTGCGGGAGCCTGGCCGGAGAGAGGGAAGTAGGAAGCTCGGACAGCTGCTGCTGATTTGGGCGTAGTGGGCATGGATCCGGCGGAAGGAAAGAAAAGGGCAAGGAGAAAGGGAGGAGGGGTGGTTGTTGCTGTCGGGGAGAGACCAGGTGAAGCCAAAGAGGAGTTTGGGGTGTTATGTGAGTCTTTTCCTCTGAAATAGAAGGAAGGAGAGAGAGAGCGCAAGAAAGCAGAGTTTTATTGCTTTCTTTTGCAGGGGGGATATCCCAAGCGAAGGGAAGAGTGAGAGTGAGAAGAGGGAAAGCTTGATGGGGTTTTAAATTCAGGTTTTAACTAGAAAGGAAGGGGGGATTGGCATAGAGAAACCTGGGACTACAAGTGCTGACAGAAGAGAAGGAGAGGCTGCTTCGGGGACCAGCGGCCATCCGAACTTTGATCATTATCACCTGTGCAAGCTGTAGACATTGTGGGGAGCTGCCCTCGCGGGGCGAGCTGTTGCTGCGGAGCACTGACTATCTTGGCTCGTGCTTTCTGTTGCTGCCCGGAGCCAGAGGGCCTCTCCCCCTGTTTTCCCAAGCGGCTAGTACAAGCCATTGACTATTATTGTCATGACTGCTAGAGGGTTGATAAACACTGTCACACACTGACTGCCGTGGCTAGGGGTTGGTCATCTTTGTTCCTGTAAACCCCTTTGATGACGAGAACCTGCCACCCCTTCACTCTGCGTGAGTTCCTGCTAAAAAGGACATTCTATCAACGCCTTGAGAGCGCAGCTGCTGTGTGTAACTGAGGGGGGAGGGCTAGGAGGGTCTGGGCTTTGGCGGCCTCTGAGGGGGTTACGCTACACAAGAAATCACTGTTACCAACAAACAAGTGATGAAAGACTTTCATGCTATATAAGCAGACAAATATGATTGTGTGTCTCTGGATTATTGTAATGTAGTACTATGTAATGTGATGCACTGTGCTATGTGTTAATTTGTAATGTAGTGTAGTGTAATAATGTAATGTGTTGTGCCTTCTTATTTCTAAGATGAATTGCAAAATTGGAAAAAAAATCTGAAAAAAACACTAAAACAGAATTAAAAGGTCACCCATTTCTTTCAGGAAAGAACATGCAGTATATGTGAACAGATTAATGGCTATTTGCTGAATAAAATTAAACAAAGCAATTATAACTACAGTTGAACCTAAAGTAGGTCAGACTGTAGACTGCGGTTTGTTATCACTTAAGAATTTTTTCATTTAAGTGAAGAAATTAGTGCTTTCTCTGCTGATGCAACTCTCAGCACATCTGGTTGACATCTGTTGCACAGAGGCATCTGTTTTATCATGCACAAATAATAGAAAGGGGAAATGTCAAGCAAATATTTGGCACATTAGTCTGCAGACATTTTTTATTACATCTAAAGGCAACTACAGTATATCAATTAAACTGTCCTCCATATTCCTGTCATATTCTTTGAGATGTTGTAATTCCTGAATCCATTTTCAATAAAATAGGTACATGTCTATTGGCAAACCTGAAAATACACTGGAAAGTGGGTGAATTGGAACATCAGAAAAAGGCACTCAAGACATAATTAAACTGGCCTATAAGTCTAGTACAGGGTCCCCCAATCTATGAGGTACACAGGTAATCCTTGACTTATGACTACAATTAAGCCCAACATTTATGTTGCTAAGCAAGACAGTTATTAAGTGAATTTTACCTCATTTTATGAACTTTCTTGACACAGTTGTTAAGTGAATCACTGCAGTTGATAAGTTGTTAAGTGTCTCTGACTTCCCTAATGAACTTGCTTGTCAGAAGGTCGCAAAAGGTGATCACATGATCCCGGGACACTGCAACGGTCATAAATACCTGCCAGTTACCAAGTCTTCCAAATTTTGATTATGTGATTACAGAGATCATAAGTCAATTTTTTTTTCAGTGCTGTTGTAACTTCAAAGGGTCACAAAGCGAATGTAAGTCAAGGATTAACCTGTGCCTCCTTTGGGGAGGTGCAGACAGAGTCCAAGAGAAGTGTGAAGATTTTTATTTTTAAAAATAAACTTGCATTTTGGTATTTGGAGTTTTATGGGAGATATGTACATTAAGGTTAGGTTAAAGGAAGTATGAATGCCAAAAATTCAGAAATAATAAAATAAAAAACAAAACAAAACAATAAAATAATAAAATAAAATAAAATAAAAAATAATAAAATAATAAAATAAAATAAAATAAAATAAAATAAAATAATAAAATAAAATAAAATAAATAAAATAAAATAAAATAAAATAAAATAAAATAAAATAAAATAAAATAAAATAAAATAAAATAATAAAATAAAATAAAATAAAATAAAATAAAATAATAAATAAAATAAAATAAAATAAAATAAAATAAAATAAAATAAAATAAAATAAAATAAAATAAAATAAAATAAAATAAAATAAAAATGACATGACATGCGAGGAGTCCTTGGTGCTCTCTGAGCTTGGTGGTATCCTTGCAGACATTTCATTACCAAACTAGGTAACATCAATGCTTTTCCTTGCCATAGTTCTCCTCTTGATCTTTCTTTTTTTGGAGGGTAGGGTGGGGGGGTGCATTAGTGCTAATTCCCTGGATGAATTTAGCTTCTCTTTACTCTGCAGTACGAGATTTGCTATGGTAATGACCTCACCACCCCCAATCTAATCCAATTATATATAATTCTGTTTTTGTACAATCCTGAATGACTGAACAAATAACACTTATTACACTGTTGTATATTTACTTAAGGAGAGCAGAAAAACATGGTTTTAGGCAGGGCTTTTTTGGTCATAGAACGCCCAGAATGGAGTTCTGGCACCTTTTTTGGATGGAACCTTGTAGGGTAGGCAAGGCGGGTTGTATGACATGTGTGAGTTCCGGCACCTTTTTTTTTTTTTTTTTTTTACAAAAAAGCACTGGTTTTAGGGTGGAAAGTAGCATGTAAAATTATAGAAAAAATACTCTGATTCATTCCTGCAGTGCAGATTAGTTTTCTAGTTTCAAACTCCACCAGTGTTAAGACAACTAAGCCAATTTGTAAGAAAATGCTCATCAAGGGACCTGAATGGAAAAAAATAATCATGATGCAGTCATTCTGCCTTTACTTGTTTTATCAGGAGCAACACAACTTTGCTTAATTTAATAGAACAAACAAAGCCTATTAGACTTTGCTATATGGACATATATACTGCTCTTATCCTCAAATTCGGCTGTTTCAGGACAAGTGATCCTATGAGATAAGTCATGAATTGAAGATTTTAAACTTTTTTTCCTCACAGGTCATTGTTTCAAATTGTAATTGTTTCCATGAAAAATATGGAAATAACAATAGATATGGCAAGCCCTGAGGGTTTAATTGATCAGAAACATATATATCAAGTGATACTGACAGACAGTTTCCTATTGTTTTACTCTTAGATTTATTATTCACAATGTTTTGACATTTTTTTTAAAAGAAATAGCATTTAAAATTATTTAGATTATGTATACTTTAAAAAAAGAAACAATTCTATGCAGATTTCTCATTCTACCTGCTCTTGACAGGTAAGTACGAGTAAGTATGAGCTATTCAGAAAATGAAATGAAAATCCTGTTTATCTTCCAGATTTTATAAAGACCTGTGTTTTTTCTCTCCCCATCCCAAAACCCTTTTCAAGTGTTAAGTTATATCATTTTGTGTGTTTTAAAAGGAAAAACAAACAAACATAGATAAGAGCATCACCTCCTACACAGTCGGTCTTCTGCCCACTGGTTTCTGTTTTCCTAATAATAGAAGAAAGTGTAACAATTACAATTTAAATAAAAGAATTCCCTTATTAAACAATCTTCTATATGAGTTATACAATTAGGTTAAGATGCTGATTTCCTTTTTTAAAAACATTAAAATTCAAGGATTTTGCAGAAAGAATTTAAACTCAGAAGTTTAAAATTCTGTATTAACCTCCTACTCTCGGTATACTTCTCCCAATTTTGCAAAACTGCTTTCAGTGATGGTTTAACTCAGGGGTGGGGAACCTTGGCTCTTTTATGACTTGTGGACTTCAACTCCCAGAATTCCTGAGCCAGCTGGCTCAGGAATTCTGGGAGTTGAAGTCCACACATCTTAAAAGAGCCAAGGTTCCCCACTTCTGGTTTAACTCATGATGATGCAGGCCAGGATGAAGATGAAGTTAACTGAGATGCTGATCAGAGCTGATCTCTGCAAAGGAGTGTCTTTGTAATTCTCTTTTGTATTTCTTTCTCTGTGTTCCTCAAGCCCATTCTGACAGACATAATCCAGCGAAACAGATCCCCCCTTCTACTTGTTTGCTTCTTACTTTTCTTCTTATTGCTGTACCCAGTGTCATTTTACAGGTGCCCCAGTGACCCAATAAGTTCTCCATGGGGCGCATCTGTGGCCTTTAATGCTTCCATGTGCGGGGATGGATGATGTAGCTTCCAGCTCTCTGTTTCCTTGACACCTACAGCTTTCTTTAGGCATGTTTTCCATTAAGATCAAAACTGGCACATGTGCGAAGAGACATTCCAATGGGAATATATAATTATGCTCATCAAAGAGCTGAATATTCTTTTGTTTAGCAACACGGCTCTTGAAACTCTCATTGCTCACCAAATTCCTATGGAAACCAAGATGTCGATGCTCATTTGTAACCCTTTTGTGTGCTGCTGTTACCATGTAGTCACCATGACATCTGTATTCTTTCCTTTAAATAGCTTCCTGGCCATATGAAGCACAGCATAGGGATGATTGTAAACGTGCTTTCGTTGGAAGTCATGTCACTCAAATGCTTTATTCGCCACGATGTCCTGCTTGGAACATGTTGTATCGAATGTAAGCAAAACATTGGCAGAAAGTAATTTTCTAGGCGCTGTTCATCTTTTCAGTGTTATGACAGACTGGAAACTGAGTATTTATCCTTGAATGTTTTTACTGTCTAATGTTTGTTATTCTTTTATCACTTCCTTAAGCCTTAAATCTTGTATCAAGGGCAGTGTTCTTTTTGGCATTTTTTTTCCTTTCCCTTTTATTGAATAAAGAGCATTGCAGAGAGCAGGCTACAGGTGCACAAATGCCACTTTAGGAAACCGGTCAGGATTTATGGATCATGCCCTTCCCCGCCCACACACATGTTTTGGAATTTTGAGGAGTACTTTAGATGCATTTGTAGGTCTGTCAAAATTATTGGAGACTCAATACATCCATTTTAATTTGTGTTTTGGCTTGTTTCACTTTGAAAATCAGCAAGTTTCCCAGGGTGCTTTTCTTCAATTAGGGTGTAATATAGTGGTTGGCATCTGGCCAGCTAAGGGACCATAATCCTGCTCAGCCAGTCTGCTTAGTGGGTCATCATCCCCATCCACATACAAAAGGGTCAAAATGAGATGACAACACTAATGATCATTTGTAAGATTTATAAGAGACAGAGAGATTTAATAGGTATGTCAGGGACTCTCGTGACTGGTTAAGAAGATATTCAAAAACGAGCATTGATCTGTAATTGACCCCAAGGGTTTTTCACTTGGTACCCCCAAAAGACCCCCAAGATCATCCCCCCCATGGGATTGGACTACAAGACCCCCAAGGTCCCTTCCAACTACTACTACTACTACTACTTCTTCTTCTTCTTCTTCTTCTTCTTCTTCTTCTTCTTCTTCTTCTTCTTCTTCTTCTTCTTCTTCTTCTTCTTCTTCTTCTTCTTCTTCTTCTTCTTCTTCTTCTTCTTCTTCTTCTTCTTCTTCTTCTTCTTCTTCTTCTTCTTCTTCTTCTTCTTCTTCTTCTTCTTCTTCTTCTTCTTCAGCAGCATCAACAGGAAAAACAACTGCAGTCACAAAAAGAGTTCTTTTCCCAAGTCATAAGTAAAACTGACCCAGTAGTTTCTGACTTACAGGAATCATTCACCAATCTTTCCTGCCCTTACTGAAGGGATTTATTTATTTTATTTTACTGCTACTGCCTAAGCAGCTGTTCAAATGAAAGCCAATTTCCCAGGCCATGTTCTTGACCAGCTTCAGTTTCAGATGAGTTTTGACCTTCTGGCAGGACATTAGAAAAGCACTATTTTAGGTAAATATACACGCTGGGCACTTGAAATGAAAACATTGCCTAGAAATCTTAAGTGGAGATAAAGAGTTTTCCATGGGAAAATCTGGAGTTTCAGTAAATAGTAAAAAAAACAACAATAAAATTTAAAAAAAACCACAATCCCTAGATCAGCTCTCTTCCTAGTTTAGGTGATACATCAAAGAAATGGGCTTCTGCAGTCACCAATCACAGCCCAGGAGAATGCAAAAAATGGTACCTAAAATCTGCTAACTTAAAGAATGCATTAAAAAAAAAACAGGACTCACGTGGAATTGAAATTTCCATAGTGTTCAGACCAATTTTATTCATAAAGTTGTGGCTGTAGCAGTTTCCCCACAATCAGGTCATCGTGATTTCCAACATTCCCTTCCAGCTTCCCACAAACAAATATGGAAGTCATTGGGAAGTCAGAATTCATTCCCACTATCACTGCTTGTCTGTCTTTCTGTTTATCTTTTTACACAAGTAAATATTGATTTATTTTGAAGTTTTCTGGGCCCTACAATTATTTTTCTGTTTATGATATATACTCTTTAGAGGATAACAGGACCATTCAGCATTAGGGTAAGAAAAAAACCCCCGACCCCAATATGGTCAGCCTAAAATTGAGTGTTTATTTTGGTCATATCACCTCGTGCTACTTTTCTCTTAAAATATGATCCTGTGGATCACAGAATTGTCTAGTTCTTTCTAAATTTGTTTTCATTGATTTTTTATGGGTTCCCAAATTCAAGAAAGATGAGACTTTCCTTTTTGGGAGGGAGAAAAATATATAACTCAATTTAATTCTAGGTCATCCAAAGCTTCAGACGCCACTTTATGGAGCAAACATTTTTGTGCTTCTTTTGTTTTTACAGTGAACCTAAAAAAATTCCAAGTTGGGACTGTCCCTTTCTCTTTCTTTATTACTCCCAGTATGGTCAGTGAGGAACTTCCCTTAAAATATGCAGACATAAATGCCAACTATGACATTTACAGGAATTAATATCCTCCTGGTTGGAAACATCAGGAGGAAGCATATTATTAAAAGGAAGGGTGAAAGCAGATCGCTGATCCTCCTTCCCTTTCACTCTGCCAACATGAGAACAATTTGGGATCTGGCAGATTGACTCCTTTCAGTGCTCCCCACCTGTCATGATCATATTGCTTTGACTTTCTGTTTGTTGTTCCAGGTCTTTCTCATGCCTGATGAAATACGGAAACAAAAGCAGCCTTGGACTAATTGCACACAAAGGCACATTAGACGCTGGCCATAATAAGCAGTCATCTGTGCAGAGCCTGGCTAGTGCCATTTTGCTTTGAGAGAGAGAGAGAGAGAGAGAGAGAGAGAGAGAGAGAGAGAGAGAGAGAGAGAGAGAGAGAGAGAGAGAGAGGGTTGCTTCTTTCCTTTTCCCAAGTACAAAATCCCAACTGGACTAGCAACTACATCAGGGGTCTTCAAACTTGGCCCTTTTATGACTCGTGGACTTCAATGCTAGCTGAGGAATTCTGGGAGTTGAAGTCCACAAGTCATAAAAGGGCCAAGTTTGAAGACCCCAGAACTTCATCTTCAGTTCTGGAAAAAAGAAGCAGGACAGATCAGGAGGTATAGGAGAGACCATGGATAATTCTTGGAGTGAATTGATCTTGTCACCATTCAGCCAATGCCATTGCTGGGGGCAGACAGTTGTGCCTTCCTTTTAATCTAATGCAAGTTTGTTTGTTTTGTCAAACAGGGACTTTTTACAAATGAAGTGTCACTCATTTTAAAAAGTGAGTGTCACTGCAGAAGCTGAGAAGCAGCTTAGTGTCTCTTTGACCTCAGATATCCCTTACTGGCCTGGACTGACACATTCTGATTGGAAGCCTGTTGTGGACAAATAGGATGGTCTCACAGCAGAGAGGTACCTATAGCATCCTGATTAATCTTTAAAGTCAGAAATGCTCAGTCAAGACCTGCTCCACTCAAATGTGAAACTAGAGGACTTTTGAGGGTGATGAAAAGCCCTGTCATCTAGAAGTGACTCATGAATGCCCTGCCACTTCTCAATAGTGTGAGCTTCTTCAAAGGCACCAGGAGACAGATCCATCCATCCACTCCACTTCACAAATATCTGAGATCCTATAGTTTGTGCTGTCATTCACACAGCTTTTTACTTATGTGATTGGCAATAGGAAACTAGTATTGTCCATTGTGTTGCAGTCCAAGACTTAACTGAGTGTGGATCATCAGGTGTTGTCCTAAGGGCCTTTGGAGTTAAGATTTCAACTGAAAAGGGATTTTAATAAATTGTTTCTGAAAATATTCACTGGGAAAAATCAAAACATGGCTATTAATGTCAACAGCACGTGGACACATGCACACGCACACGCACACACATACACACAGACAAAAGTTCCATGATGTAAGAAGAAACAGTTGGCAGCAGTTCCCCACCCTTTTTTTTTCTTCCTTCAAATGGGGAAATTTAAATATCATGACTGGATTATTGACATTGTGTGTCCTCCTGACAACATTTTCCAAAAGGTCGTGTAATAGTCTCTACAGAATTAGGGCTAAGCTGGATTTCCAAACTCTTCTCTTCTCCCTGCAAATATGTTGAATGTCTATGGAGATTCTCAGTCATCCAGGTCATGGTTGTCCCAAAGATGCCTTTTCAAAAGGCAAATGGACTTAGTTTTTCCTTCAAGATGGCTTGCTTTCCATCTAAGAAGCTTCTTCAATTCTGAAGAATTTTCCTAATAGAACTTTCCTGAAGAACTGAAGAAGCTTCTTGGATGAGAAGCAAAATATCTTCAAGGAAAAACAGCTTGTGGACCTGTTGGTTTCAGATAGAAAGAGAGACAGAAAGACAGACCTCATAAGAACAGACTTGATCCCCTTTTTCTCATGATCTGCAGGAAAAACACCAGCTTTGAATTGAAAAAAGCAAAAAAATAAAATACAATCGTGCGATCATTCAATCCCATATACAAACCAATCAACAGATATAGATGAACACTAGCAAACAGGTTCTTGCAGGTTGCAAAAGAGAAGATGTGACTGAACTATGGAGAGAAATTTTAGATGATCAAAACAAGTGGGAAGATGGGAAGGAAGTTCTGAAGAAATTATGTTTCACGAAGCTGATTAATAGTAAATTAAACTTTTACAGATGTTTTTTAAAGCTGCATAAATAATGTAACAGCACATAGTTGCACTGATCTTGGGAGAGATGATAAAAAATTGTTATAAAACAGACCTCACCTAAGATTTGTTTTTCCAGCTTTGAGGGATGGGAAAAACATCAATCTTTTTGGAAAAAAAGAAGCCATAACATACAGTTTCTTTTCCCTCTTCCAACTGTAAAGATGTTGAATCACAGGACAAGAAAAAAAGAAAGTACGGTTTGTACATCCATCTTTAGAGATATTTAATTGGAGTTATATAAATGCACCAATTATTCCTTTCCATACTTCGCTTTGGAAGAAATAGAAATTCTGAGAGTATTAAAAGACACCTTCCCCCCCCCCCCCCCCACAATACCATTTGAATTCCAGGCTGGAGCTGCAATAAACAACGCCCTCTCCTGACTGGAGAGCAAAACTACAATTGTTTAGTGTAAGCTGCCGTCATAAGCGTTCTTATACTGGCTCCAAAAATAAGATGAGGAAAAGAAACATCCATAGCACAATATTTTTAAAGAGTGTTTGCAACAAACCATTTCTAAAGATGACTCTGTCTAAGAAATGGTTAGAAGGATGTATATAGCCCTTGAAGGTATGGCCCTTGGAAAGTCAGTAATGTAGTATAGGTAGTCCTCAACTTATGATCACACGTGATCCCAAGTGAGACAGTTATTAAGTGAGTTTTTCCTCATTTTGTCTTTCTTGCTACCGTTGTTAAGTGAATCATTTCAGTTGTTAAGTTAGTAACATGGTTGTTAAGTGCATCAGGCTTCCCCATTGACTTTGCTTGCCAGAAGGTTGCCAAAGGTGGTCACGTAACCCCAGGACACTGCAACTGTCATAAATACAAGTCAGTTGCCAAGCCTCTGAATTTTGATCATGTGACCACAGGGATGCTGCAATGGCTCTAAGTGTGAAAAACGGTCACAAGTCACTTTTTCAGTGTTATAACTTTAAACGGTCACTAAATGAATTATTTTAAGTTAAGGACTACCTATATATAAATTGAATAATATCTGGAAATCCCCCATTTCTTCTCGGTGTTCTGGTAGTTTTTTTTATTTGCCACTTCAGCAGATGGCAACAGCATAAATGGAATTTCTACACTTCTACACTCTCCAATGCTCCCAAATTCCATTTCCACACTTTTTAAACTTTCCATCAGCATGCAGGATCCTTGCTCTCCAATTTACCTTTTTACCAATTTTACCCTAGGTTCTCTCTCTCATATCCAAAAGTTTATAGGACCTTTAGGTGTGAGGTATCCTCATCGAAAACACTGGACCTTCTCAGAATAAGCAGCTTGAGATTTACAGCTCCCAAACATCTCTACTAATATTGACATCACTCTAATCAATTTGTGAACATGAGCCTAACTGATCCCTTTAATTGGACTCACAGCTGCCAGTATATCAAGGTCCCTTGTTTGCCTGGTATTTGGGAAAAGATCTAATACACATGTAATGAACTCATTGTGCTCTGGAGTACATTTCCTAAATCAATAAATAATTCACACATGCACAGAAACATGTGTATGATGGAGCAGAGAGGGAAGGGTTATTTTTAACACTAATCCTTTTCATCCCAGAATGTTAGGGTCACGGAGCTTAAAATTTTGTCTCACTGAATTTCTCTGTGCACAAGAGTTTTTGTTAGAGGTCTAGCATTCTGTATTTTCATGTTTCAGTCTTGGGACAGTATATATTGGACAGGCTAAAATAGCGAGGAGCAAACGGACCTAGCTGGCATTAAATCTGGCCTCTAGTGTGGGAAATGCCCAAAACTCCAGTGCATGAGATGGATTAATTTGACGTCTACAGTGAAAAGCATGCTTCTTTTAGGACAAGAACATCATAAAAACAGAGGACAGATCTCAGGGTTGTGGACAGATAACTCTTTGCCCCTTTCATTTCAGAGCATGTGCAACAGGACAGTGGGCTTGGCAGAGCTCCTGAATCCCAAAGGACAATCCACTGAGGCTCAGTCCTGTCTGTCAGTATTCTCCCAGCAGCGAATAAAGTCAAGCTGCTGCAATTTACCCTTTTGCCAGCGGCCCTGGATGGCCCCTTTTGCTGTTGGTCTGCTGCCACTTACCCCAACCCCCAACACATTTATGGAAAGTATTTCTGGCTTTTTGCAGCAGATCCAGTCCCTTGCATTGGCTGGAGCTACTTCATTCCATTTTTTTTTTTTTTTTATTTTGCTCTGCTTGAAAATGGGAAGCCCTACTTTGACAGGCTCAGATATATATTGCTGACAGATTTACTTCTCCAGGAAATGTTTTTTTTTTCCCAAAAGGCATGGCTTTCATTGATTCAGGATTGAAAAGAGCCAGCACCAGCTACTTCACATAAAAAGCACACCATTGTTTTAGGCCAAGCAGACAACTTTACAGTATTTTGACTTCCACTTCTCACTGGACTTTGGTGGTGACTCAATACCTCCTCCTTACCCACCCCCTATCAGTTACTGAGGAGGACAGCATGAAGTTTTGAAGATGTTTTGAACTTCAGTTGCCATTAAACCCACAGCCCTGGGGCAAAGAATTGTGGGAGTTGTTCAAAAGACTTACACTTTATCAGCATTAACGTTTATAATGGGTCTTTTCTTGATGTAGAATCTTGACCCACCTTTGCCTCTGGCCAGTCATTATCTAAAGCTCCATACATGTCCAACCCTGCAGAACAAAGTAATCCTAATTAGGATTCTCTGTTATTTGCAGGGTCCACGTTTAGCAGACTGTATGCAGGTGAGTAGAACTGAGCTTACCAAGAGTATCCAGTGTGTTGAATGACCAAAAAGACGAGTTAGCTTTACGAAGGGAGAGATCATCATGATGTTACCTCGTTTGGGTAATGAAACATCTGCAAGAAAATGACCAAGCTTAGAGAACACTAAGGACCTCTCATTTCAACCTTGAACTACAACTATTCTCCATTATTGAGACTGCTTCTGTAAAGTCTTCATCCTTATTTTTGCAGGACTATAAGTCTAGACTATAAAAGATGTTTTTTGGTATCTCATTGCTGCTGTCCAAGAGATGTTTGGATCTCCCTAGTCCTGGATCTAGATCCCATAGTTTTACCCCATAGCAGGGAACAGTAGAAGAAAGAGAATAATCTGCTCTTCCTGTGGGATACAGGCTGAAGGGGAGCTGAAGAGTATTGGTTTTCCATTCACAGCAGAAGCAAAGAAAGATACGAAGGTTTATTTATTTATTTAGTTGTTTGTTTATTTATGAAAAACCATATGGAAGAGTCATTTATTTATTTATTTATTATGAAAAATCATATGGTTGCCCAACTCACTCTCTATGACTTCAGACGGTTACGATAAAAAAACCAATAGCCACCCAACCCACTTGCTTGTTCTTTCGATTCATAATGCTCCTAGGATAAAGCCAACAAAGAGTCAAGACTTGTGAGGGTGCACTTCCCATAACACAACTTGGTTAAGCTCCGTAGTAATGCTTAAGATGGCTATCCTCCCTTTGCTTTGGATTTAACAGTTCAGAGCTGGCAAAGGATATCCTCCCTTTCCTGTCAGCAGTGTTCTTTCAAAAGGACTGTTGAAACCATCACTTGGCTACAGGGCTTGTGAAGGACCTGTTCCAAGTAAAAGTACATTTTGGTCTGGTAAACAAAAGTGAAGAAAATAATGATTGTGTAACCAGCACAGGTATAGTTGGCCAAGCCTCTTCTATGGGCACTTACATCCCTAGGGAAAATAATCTGCTGACAATATTGTTAAGTCCTACTTACTAGTCAGTTTTATGAAATAATTATTTGAACCATAGACTCGGGACAATGGCAAGACAGAAGCTGTTCTTTCACTGCACACATCATACATGATTAAAACTGAAGTAGTGAACAGATAAGATTATTGACAGCAAGAAAATCCTATTGTTGGGATAGATTTCACTTGCAGAATGAGTTAACTTCAAGCAGTTCTTCTGTGTTTGACGTTTTTCCTTTCCTCTCTCCTACCTTAATGAAAGAGGTTTACTGTAATTTACTCTAAACAACTAGCAGTTCAGTTCTAACAGCTTCATATAGTTATTGCTAGATTTTTTAAAAAGTTGAACTAGGGTTGGGGCTTTCCAGATACTGAAAAGTCCAATTCCCATATATTCCATCCAGCATGTTCAGCAGCCAGGAGGAAACTATAGTCCAGGAAAATCTGAAGAGATGCAGATACATAACTCTTACCCTGAACCTTATAAACATTATTTAATAACAATGACACGAAAGAACTGGAACAAAGCTGCACATTGAATTGTCAATGAATCAGCAAAATAAATGAGCAGCGAGGAGTGAAACAGCATTAAAAATAGCAGCTAATATAAAAACACAACATTATTATTTATTAAAAAGCCTAACTAAATCAAGATGTCTTATTTGGTAGCTAACATTTCGCGGGAATGGTGCTAGATGGCAAACTTGCTGAGCATCAAAAAGCAGTTGAGTTCTTTTAGTAGCGATCCCTTAATGTCTAAAAGGCATAGATACTCAGAATACACCTCAGGGTTAGGTATGCTAAATTGCAAAAAGCAATCTTTTAAATATTTTAGAATCTCAAGTTGGGTATGTCAAAGCCAGCAATTTGAAATCTGTCAGGAAAACAAAGTTATGGTGAAACTATTTCCAAATAACTCCACATCTTGGAGGTCCAGTTACTACTGTTTAGAGCAGGGGTGTCAAACTCACAATGTCACGTGATGTGTCACGACGTATCATGACATATCACAACTTTTTTCCATTGCTGGCAATGAGGTGGGTGCGGTTTTGCTATGATGCATCCGGCCTGTGGGCCAGCAGTTTGACACCCCTGGTTTAGAGTAACTGAAAAATCTTAATGGACAATACATGACATCAATCCAATAATTAGGGTGTATGTAATAGTGATCAGCTGTAGCTGGATGAGGAATCACTATCTAAGTCCAAGGCTGTAGGCCAGATCAGGGAAAAGGAAGAAAAATGGTAATATTAAAGTATTTCCCAAAAAAAACCATCATGGATGAACCCATGTAGTAGTCATGCTGGATTGAAGAGAGTCCTTACTTAATGGCAGGCATAGTGGGGTTGAGCCGAGAGATCATCCTACATTGGTAAAATGAGTTTTAAGCTATATGGACATCCACCCAAGATCTGTATGTGATTCTTAATTGATTAAATACTACCTTTTCTTAGTCAGATGAACTTCCTGTACTGACAGTACTTCAGTCTTACAATTATCTCCAGTTTACCCATCTTCACTGAATCAGACCCTGACCTCTGGAGTGCCAACCTCTATCGCCCTAAATGGAAAGGATGAAAATTCACCACCTGTAGAATTTAGAATTCATCAGTAATGGAAAACATCCCATTAGGAATCCACTAGACCAGGGGTCCCCAACCCCCAGTCCGTGGACCAGTACCAGGCCATGGCATGCCAGAAACCGGTCCACGTAATCAAGGGAAGCCCCATCCATGGAATGCAGGTAGCATAGAAACCACCCTCCAGTCCATTGAAAAACCTCCTCCACTGAACCGGTCCCCAGTGCCCAAAAGGTTGGGGGCCACTGACTAGACTCTGCACTAGATTTACCTAAATCTTCCATTCGTTGGCAGATGATATCCTTCTGAATTTTAGGTGAAAGTGTGAACAACAAGAAAGTAATTACCTTTCTTTCATGTGTATTTGATTAGATGACAGCCTTGGAGAGATACATTTTGGACAGAGAATCACCTGCTTTAATACTAACATTGATGACCTCATAAAGCCAAAAGCTCAGAGTCTTCAGCTTCACATCCAAGGCTACATTGGTTAATCAAAGACTGACTTTTGTGTTATAGCCCAATTATGAGGTTCCAGATTAAACACTGAAATTCAGACAAGGGGACTTGGATGAGGAGAAATATCATTGCACAATCCAGTATTTTCTTTATTTTATCATCTTCGGATGTTACAGGAATTCTGTTATGGCAACCTACCAAACAGGGTAGAATAACCAAGCATCACATCTTTTAATGGATAATCTACTGAAGATCAGACCAATCAGTACAAGGGTAAATGTTTAATTGCAGCATTTATATTGAGGGAGTATTACAAAAGATTTATTCCTTCCCCTGCCCTATTGCTCTGGAATCAATTTAGAAAAGGTGCCCCGAGGGAAGTCATCTGAAAATTTTCAGACAGAAATATAAAAGATCAGTGAACATAAAAGCACCATCCACTGGGAGATGCAAGGAGAGGAGGCCTGGAAGCAGCATTCTATGCTAGGGTTTCCCTCTTGTGGAAGAACTTGTCCCCTGTGGTCAGCAAATTGCAGCAAATAGATTTCCTTGGTGTCAGCCCTAACCTTCACAGCAACCTATCTGGACTAAGCGAACCAAAATCCATGCAATTTTCTCAGTGAATCTGCAGTAATCTAAAAGGTCGCAAAACAGATGACCCAGCTCTGGAGAACCTGCAATTTCACACATGTCAGCTGAATCTGTTTGCTGTATTAAATGTAAAGAAATGATCATCAAGTTTGGCCAAATATAATAATGCAGAACAAAGTGCAGTTTAGTGTAGGTTGACTCCTGATGACTTCCTGGATGCATTTATGGTAGGCTTCATGGCAACAAGTTGTTTGACCCTACTTCTTCTGAGATCCATTTTTAATTTCCAAGCCTAGCCCGTAATCCCAGGATTCTTTGGCAATCTCCCATTCAAGGAGGAATGATATCTAATTCAGCTTACTTTGCTAGCTCAGAGAAGGTTAGCTAAAGGCTGTTGTCTGCTGGAATGAATATACACCCGATTCAAACTTTACAATTGCTTAGCTGATATGTTATCTTTTTTGAGCCCAATTTGAAGCACTCACTATAATGTCTGTGGATTGTGGGCCTGAATTATTTGCAGGACAGAATCTTCTATTTCCACCTAGTCCAGTGGTGGCGAACCTATGGCACGGGTGCCAGAGGCGGCACTCAGAGCCCTCTCTATGGGCACGTGCGCCGTCACCCCAGTCCTAGGCCTTCAGCTGGGTTTTATAAAACCTTTTCGCTTTAGGCCTCCGCCGCCATGTACAAAAAAAAAAGGTTCAATCAGTCAATTTCAACTTCTCGCGGGAAAAAAAAAGATCTTGCAAAGTTGGAATTGATTGATTGAATTTTTTAGTCCCACCCAGTCTGCTGTTATCACTGCAGCCATGCCCACCCAATGGGCCACACCCACCCGGCACCCGACGATGCATAAGTGGGTTTTGAGTTGCAGTTTGGGCACTCGGTCTCTAAAAGGTTCGCCATCACTGACCTAGTCTATCCTTATCTTCAATTGGAAACCATTACAAAAGTCTCCTTAACATCCTCCTTGCCTCGGTATAGGAGGGGCTTCAAACATTTTTTTTTTGGGGGGGGAGTTTCTCACTTAGTTGGTTCCTTCAGTTTTTGTCACATGCTATACTTCTAAATCACCTCACCAATTGGAGCTTGGTGGCCTATGCGATTTTAAATAAATAACTAGATGCAACGAACTGTGCTTTCCTTTAAAAGGAGGAAAATATTCTCTCTATGAAAAATTACATTACTTTGCATATTTGCTTCCTAAACCCTGGCTGCAAAAGCGGATTGGGCCATGTGATGCGGCTTTAAAAAAAAAAAAAAGAATTTGAAGATCCGGAATGTACGAGCCATATTTAAATGATAAAAGGGAAAATCTTTTTTTTTTTAAATTCCCATTTTATAATTTGTCTTTCAGGGTTGTACTTGATGTGATTAAAGGTTAATCTATGTGTTATGTAACATGAGTAAACATGAATTATCTAGGCAATTAATGGTCTTTAGCTGTTTCTCCCCAATCACTTTTAATCAGTGTTCAGTCTAATATTTCCTTGACAAAACAGGCTGATCTGCAGCCTCTCCCAGTTATTAGAAATGGGCTGGAACTAGGGGGAACTCACTCTCCCTCTAGTTGCTAGCGCCAAGTAATGTGGAACTCAACAATTTGAAACTCAAGCTATTCAAGGTTCCAAATAATTAAATCTAGCTACAAATACAATTCTTTCTTAAATCATGATAAATTTACGACTTCTTTGTTCTGCACATTGGCAGTGCACATTGAAAGACAAGGAGAGAGGTTTTATCAAATAATCCAATTGCCCTGGCAAGATTTTGTCTCAGTTATGTTTGTTGTTATTAATGGCTCAGCCTGGATGAAAGTCACTCAGAGCCCTCAATGTTTTGACTCTCTCAAGAGGAAAGTTATGTAATCAGGAGTTCGGTGCCATCTTCATTTCTAAGGAAGTAGTTTCCATATCACAAAAAAAAAGTTTGGACATGGACATATACATGTATTAAGGCCACAACTGGACTCTTTTATAAGAGAAGAAGCCCTATCAACAGCAGAACAAATTATTTCCAAACAAACATGGTCATGGTTGGATACTAAATTTGCTTGACCCTATACCAGGGGTAGGCAACCTCGGCTCTTTTATGACTCATGGACTTCGACTCCCAGTCAGCTATGCTGACTCAGGAATTCTGGGAGTTGAAGTCCATGAGTCATAAAAGAGCCGAGGTTGCCTACCCTTGCATACTATCTGAATTTATAAAGGGTTTGCGTGCAGAATTTTACATACTATGCTATGTTCTTTCTTGCAAACATCACTGGAATCTTCCCTTCCTTTTGGATGAAGGTGAAGGAAACTAAACCAAATATACAAAATAGGGGACTTTTTAAAAACAATGGAAATATGCAAATGATGACAGATCCAGATTACAGACAATTATGAGACAAATTAGAAGGAACGTGGAAACAGATTTAGCCATTGCTTTATTGAACTAAAACGAAAGATAGATTGCCTGCAAATAGTTCGCACTGCAATTTTCATTAGGCTGAAGGCAGAGAGAAGAATTCTGAGAGGCAGCCTGCTCAAAGAGTTAATTGTTAGTGTGGAGAAAGAGAATCCTAAGGGATTTTTACTGTGCTGGAACGAAAGCAGTAGGAAATATGGCTGGCCCTGCCATGAGAGCAGATGGTGGGAAGCAAACAGGAGTAGGGCAGTGCATTTTGTTCTATTTTTTTAGCTGGCCTGCCATGCTCCAGCTAAGTATACCTGCTGCCCTCCTGTGCTGAAGTCAAATTTAGATGGCCTTTGAACCCAGAAAGAGTTGGGCCATCTTTTTTTTTTCCATCAGCAAAGGGGTGCTTTTGCTTTTAAAATGTTAAGAATATTTTCCTAAGATATCTGCAGCAGAGGTACATAACCGGGTCTTGCTTATTGCTGAAAAGTGTCAAGTTAAACATAATAAGACTTGTAAAAAGTTTTGGCTGAGATAGTATATAGCACACAGGAAGTGATCAGCTAAGCCGCTATTCACCTTAGATGAACTGATTATCTATAGGGTCAGCTGTATTAAGATATGATAAATCTTCTTTTCCCAGAACAGTTTGTACAGGAAAGCAGACAGAATTATAGTCAATAAGATCACAGGTTCATATCCCAGTGCTTAGAGAAAGTAGCCAGCCATAAATTGTTGTTAATGCTGGAAAGGCTTTTAATGAAGTACTCCCTTTTTCTATCTTTTCACCAGACAGAAAGGAACTCTCGGTGGACCTTTATCTGTTCCAATTCCCATGCTCTCTGTGAGAAATGCGATAGTTTCTTTTTGCAAATGAATTATGGAGAGCGCCAGAAGAAATCTCTCCTACAATTAGGTGTTTCTAAATGTTCTAGTTAGCAGCATTTGTATTTTCACCTTTGCTGGTTGGCACTGAAAACATTGTTGACATGTGAAAATGCTTGGCAAAGTAGGACTGTATTTGCATAGGATCATCACTTTCCATTGCTAATTGTGATGATGAACAATGGCAACTCATAAGTAGGTAGCTTCATGATGCAACCTCTGCCTGTTGTACTTGCATTGGAATGCCAGATAGAAGTGAGCAAGTCAGAGGGTTTCCATTGTGATGCTATGACATGTGTTTTGTCACTCCTTGTCCACCCAGCATATACCTATGCATAGCACGCAGACGGTAAGGGGACTATATTCTCTGCTTTGGAAGTAAGTTTAAAAGTCTATTATTTAAACAACAGTCACCACAAGCAATGGTGGCACAGTAGTTAAAATGCAGTATTGCAGGGAAACTCTGCCCACAGCCAAGGGTTCGATTCTGACTGGCTCAAGGTTAACTCAGCCATCCATCCTTCTAAGGTCGGTAAAATGAGGACCCAAATTGTTGGGGGCAATAGGCTGACTTTGTAAACTGCTTAGAGAGGACTGTAAAGCACATGTAAGTGCTATTGCTGTTGTTATTGCTACACAAAGACACACACATAAGTATGAATGGTACAGTGTAGCAGATTGATTCCCAGGGGTGTTTTTGTTGGATTGAAATCAATATATATAATCAAGTGTTTTAATGTCTTTTTAATTCTGTGCTAAAGCTTTCCTGTGCATTTCCCACCCACCCCTTTTTATTTAACTCCATGAAAGATTCACTGTTTTTAATATTTTTAAAAGATACAAAAATTTATTTAGGAAAAGCAAAATGCATTAAGCCATGTTAAGAGAGAAAAAAAATACTGAGTTTCAACTAAGGAGGGAATTAAGGAGTTGCTACTTCATTCTCTGAATCAATTGTTCCAACTGGCTTCAGTCTTAGTGTATAATAAAGATAATTTACTAGCCATGTGGTATCAAATATCTGGGAAGCTTCAGCCAAGCTTTGAGCCTGCTAAGGGAGGGAGCCTGTTATAGCAAAATAAAACTTTTGGCATCTGTTAATACAGAGATCCACATCTAGAATTTATCTACACAGGATTCCTCCAAGTAAGTTATAGCACTTCTATGGTATATCATATCATACCTATCACACCACTCTAGATATTCTGAAAACTTCCAAATATCAACCAATATTTTACCAAGGGATATTTTTTTCCCAGAAAAAAGACTTCTTTTAATACATCTTTTGGAAAATTTATCTCCCATAGAGTATCTTTGCTCCTGAAATGGCAAACTCTTATCTGCCTCCAGCACTGTTTATTCATTGTTTGGGATTTGAAAGTAGGTCTTGCAGGAATCCAAATTAGCATCACCCATCTTTTGATCCCACCATTTCCTTTGTATTCTCAACAGCAGGCATCCTCAAGCCCCAGTTTGTGGACTGGCATCGGTCTGTGGCATGGCAGAAACCGGGCCACAAACAAGTGAAGCCCCATCCATAGGATGCAGGCAGCATGTGAAACCATGCCCCCTCTGGTCCACGGAAAAACCTCTCTCCACAGAACCAATCCCTGATGCCCAAAAGTTGGGGGCCGCTGCTCAACAGCATATACTTTAAGCTCTTGGATACCTAGCAACTCATAATTCCTAGGTGGTAGAGTGAAATGATGGAAAAGCTCAGCCCCTGACATTGGTAAGTCCAAAGCATTCTAACTGAAATGCTTCCAAAGCTATCATTTTGTTCATTTGTTCAGGATACTCCAATTAATGAGGGTGTACCATGTCTATACCTAAACATATTAAGGTCATCTGAGTTCATCTCACATATATGTAGGAGAACATCACAATTTTTAAATCTTAACCAGTGCATCCTGAATGCCAGTTTGGTGTAGTGATTAAGGCACCAGGCAAGAAACTGGGAGACCATGAGTTCAAGTCTTACCTTAGATACAAAGCTGGGGGGTGGGGTGTTAGGAAAGAAGCAATGGCAAACAACTTCAGAAAACCTTGCCAAGAAAAGTGTCAGGTGTCATCGGATGTTCTTGCTTGACATCAACCCAAAGCCACACATACACTTTGAACGCAGTTTGAGAATGTTTCCCATTGGCAGCAAACACTCTTCATGTGAGGATCCAGTTTGCTAATTCTAATTGGGATGACCGCATTTAACAACTAAGAAGAGCATGGCTATAGCAGTATCTCCAGCTTATTTTGAATAGGGAAAGGATGGGGAAGCAGGAGAGTTAGAAAGTGCAGTAACATATACCAGTCAATAATCATACATTTTAAATTAAAATGCTGCAATGCTATTCTTTTCACCACAAGAAATGTACAGACTCAAACTACCGCCATTAGATTAAGCAGGTTCTCAACAGATCAGGAACTTCATTTATAGATTCTGCTATTTTTGTAAGTTGCTTTGAGGGTCAATATTTTTGGAAAGGCTACCTGGAAATGTAATAAATAATATTAACATTTCTCTTTGTTTAAATGTAGACACCCTTTACTTGTTAGAAGTGTTATAAGTTCTATAATCATTTCTGAAAATTATATGATCATATCAGAGAAGTTGAAACAGGTGAAAGAGAACAAAAAAGAAAAATTAATTTAAGAGCAATTGTAATTCATACTTCTGTTTGCTGTTTTAGCAAACTTTTTGGCTTCCAGCTCTTAAATAAAGAAATATCCCTGGCTTCTCACTTTGGATACTTCTTTGCTGAGATAAGAATGAGTATAACAATTGTCTTATTGGGTTGACAACTATCAAAAAAATAATGCAAAGCTGACACTCAAGTGGACACACAAATCACATCTGATTATTCTGAAGTAAATCATGCTTGATGCCACTAGCTCACCAAAACAATTCACCAAAATTTAAGGACTGGGCTTTTAGGTTAAGTCTAATTCATCTTTATTACAGTGCCAGACCAGAATACAATAATAACATTGTTTTAAAAATAAAGTTATATAGTAATAATAATATAAATACACAGCATAAATAGAATTATCCCGAGTCACACTTTTTGAATCAATGTTGTGCTGTCAGTGCTGAGTCCATATGGTAAGGTCTTGCTACTAAGAAACAAAAGCTAGCAAATATAAACCCTTAAATTTTGTACCAAGTAAAAACTTTATTACAGTGGTTAGGATTCAAATATTATTCTGACTGCTTTTTTAGCTTAGCATAAGAATTGGACAAACTCTAATCCATTAGTAAGTTTGAAATTATTGTTTTGACATAGCTGAAACATGTCTAGAATATCCTTGCATATAAATATAAATATTCATAAACTATTTATAAATAAAATATTTATAAATGAAATATATAAACAGCAATAAAAATGATTATATTACTTAAAATGATTTTTAAAAAAATTCAAATGGCACCCATTTCATTAAACAGCATGAAAATAGCTTCCTATGACCTTAAATGTGGTTAGTGCAACAGAAATGTTTCTTTGTATATATTGAATGTTTCAGAGAATGTTTGATAATGATTGGTTTAATTATCTGGGCTGCTAGAGAAGTAATTCAGGAATTGGAGCATTAATTCCTATAATTTGGGCTTGTTTTATTATTGCCCTTTTGGGAACTGATAATGACAAGATTGTAAATATAATCCTGGATGTATCGCTATGTTATGGACACATATATTCTCCTGGATATAGCCTCAATATTTGGATATATTAGCCAAATACATTGCAAGATAGCAAAAATCTTGATGGCAAACAGCTTCCATGTTTTTTTAAGAATACCAGATGGATGTGTTAATGAAGTCTTCATTATTCTTGCTGAAATCAAGGGAGTTTTCCTTATTTCTAATATGTGCTACTTCTATTCTATGTTCTGTTTGCCACACTGCAAAATATACAATGATGCTGTTACCAGCTTTCATAAATATATCCTTGCTTTTTTTTTGTATGTAGCTTTTCTATTAAGCAAACATTTGCAATACAAAATAATGGCAACCAGCAGCATCTTTTTTGCTATTGCCCTTCATTTTAAAATGAAATCCATGGCTGATTCCTTTGATGTTCTTAGGATCAGATTCTTTAGCTTTCACTCGATACGTAGGAATGGCTAGGTGTAAAGGATATATTTACCAAAACATTGCAGTCTGAGAATGAAAAAGTTTTCATTTCCATTCCTACCTCAAAATATATTAAAGTATAAAGTTTAGAGGATATTTATAAATATCCTCTGTCTCTCTGTCTCTGTCTCTGTCTCTGTCTGTCTGTCTGTCTGTCTGTCTGTCTCTCTCTCTCTCTCTCTCTCTCTCAATATATCCTGACATAATATTTTCCTTCCTTATTCCAATTCCTCTACCCCATTTTCCTTCTGTCTCCTTGAGATTCTCTAACAGAAACTCCTGATTTTAATGCAAAGGTCATCAGCTCAGTTGGGCCTTTCTGGTTCTCATCCACAGGGAAGGAGCAAGAGGGAAGTCAGCAAAGGAACTAAATATATTTAAGATAGATTTCATCATTCCCCTCCTGAGTTTTTGAATGTCATTAGGTGGAAAGGTGACCTACAGCTTATTGCAGAGTTTTCATCCAACGCTGGGTATAGCCATGGAATCAGAAGTGAACACGGCTTGACCTTGTGGCCTTTAACTAACACAGTGTTCAGACCATCCTCCTTCCAGTTGTAGTAAACATGTTTTTGTGTGCATTATGAAAGTTTCAGTGTTTGTGAAAGAAGTCCATTTGGCAGTAAATATTTCTAGCCCCATGTTTGTTATGGCTTGCTTTCATGTTTCTCAATTTACAAATACTTCAACTTTGCTGATATCTTCAAAAAGATACTATTTTAGAGTCTCTCTCTCTCTCTCTCTCTCTCTCTCTCTCTCTCTCTCTCTCTCTCTCTCTC
>NW_015386397.1:0-4182 GCF_001527695.2 Protobothrops mucrosquamatus
CAGAGTAGCCCCTGTAATGGATTAGGGATCACCAAAAAGGGGAGGGTAGATATGGTAAAGGATGATGATAGTGGGAACTACAGGAAGATAGGCCGGGAAAAGGGAGCCAGGTAGTGAGAGTGTTCATAGGATATCTAGGATAGAATCCCGGAACATGGATCACTGGAATGTTGACGGAGGCCAAAAAGGTGGGGAGGGGGGAGGTCCGTTCATTTAGAACGCCCTAAGGAAGAGGGGAGGGGGAAACAATCTGAAGACGGCAAATATAGGCTGGATTGGAGCAAGATCAAATGCCCCTTCGGGCTGCAGACACGCAGAGGTCGGGGAATAAACGCTGACACCCGTACCAACAAGGAAAATGAGGACAAATTAGCCAGCTGTGTGGGGGTTACGATGGATGCAATGATTGGTCAGCCAGGACCGGTTACAAGGTCGAAAAGCCGAGCGCGGGCGTTGGCTTGACCTACGCCCAATATATTCAACGTTAAGGACGTGGGAAGCGCACACCCGACCAACATGGAGTAGGCGACCCAATAACAGCGATTCTATTCCCCCGCCTGAGAGAACCGGCATCCGAGAAAACGATGCCTTACGATCTGAGAGTCCTCTGCCCATGAGAACAGAGACGCACCTGCCACGTATGAAAAAGCCCACTAGGATCAAGGATCTAACTACTATCAACCTAGACAGCTCCCCTGGTCGTATGGAGTGTTTGGAGGAGAAGACATTATGCGCGCCAAATGGAGCACAACGCAACCGCCATTCAAAAAACCGTAAAAATTCCCCCCTCCTCGTAGAGGCGTCCACAGCTATGAATTCACATGCTTATGTGTTGGAAGCATGCTCGTGCCTATGAAGAACGGCAAAGATATTGAATGACGGAGGAACGACAACATATGAGCTGAGACCCCCACCATACCTGACACACCCGGCGCACTTAAAGAGAGCCGCATCCCCCGGGAGCGTTCTAGGAGAGAGCAACGGCAAGCCCGCCACCTCAAGAATGATTACACGCTCCCGAGGAATGGAGCAACGAACGAAGGGTAATGAAAGTAAAACTATTGAGTTAAGGTCCGCACTGAGCCCCGCGGGGGGGAACGGCGAGAGACGCCGTCTGGACGAGGTGTTGCAGCAACCACCTCTGAGGACACTTGCTGCTCCGGCGATCGGACGGCAGGAGCTGCAGAGTAGCCCCTGTAATGGATTAGGGATCACCAAAAAGGGGAGGGTAGATATGGTAAAGGATGATGATAGTGGGAACTACAGGAAGATAGGCCGGGAAAAGGGAGCCAGGTAGTGAGAGTGTTCATAGGATATCTAGGATAGAATCCCGGAACATGGATCACTGGAATGTTGACGGAGGCCAAAAAGGTGGGGAGGGGTGAGGTCCGTTCATTTAGAACGCCCTAAGGAAGAGGGGAGGGGGAAACAATCTGAAGACGGCAAATATAGGCTGGATTGGAGCAAGATCAAATGCCCCTTCGGGCTGCAGACACGGAGAGGTCGGGGAATAAACGCTGACACCCGTACCAACAAGGAAAATGAGGACAAATTAGCCAGCTGTGTGGGGGTTACGATGGATGCAATGATTGGTCAGCCAGGACCGGTTACGAGGTCGAGAAGCCGAGCGCGGGCGTTGGCTTGTTTATAAACTGTTTTTCCCATTGACCTGTTTATACCCTGATGATGTTGGCAGAGGCCAACGAAAGCTTGGTTTTACCTTTTTATTAAAACGTTTAACGTTTTATACTTTCCTGGTGATCACGTTCTGTTATTTAATATGAGTACGCCCAGGAATCACTCTTTTATTTTTAGCATTATTTTTAATAACTATGGAAGAGCAGTCCTGCTTGCAGCCAGGAGATGGGAGAGACTTGCCCACCGCGTTTCTGACAATTATTGCAAACTCGCATTTCTACATAGCTGTATTAAGGAAAACCTTCCTCCCAAATCGTTAAGGAGAAAACCCATCGTTGACTCCCTGGAAGGCCACCGAGCAGTCCGCCAATTCCAACATAGAACTATGCGGGCACTTATTAACGACCTCCATAGACATAATAGCAACCTGACGAAATGCATCCAGAACCATCGAGAAAGGTGCCGTGTGGAACTCACGAGCCAGCATTACCTGAAACTAGACCAGCATGTTTGTTGGGTTACCAGGAATGCGAGCCAACATGCAACAAACAAGTTCCGGAATAGAACTGAGGGACTACGAGAATATGGTAAGGACAATCCTTCTGACAAACTTGTCTATAATCTCTCTAGTAAGACACTGACCCAGCCCCAGCTCGCTTTGTTGCAGTGTGATGCGGGGTGCAATCTTATGGATGCTCACGCCCTGGACTTTGTGGCGGCGTTGGAGCCCACTTTACATCATATTAGAGTGGGGGAGGAAATTAAAGACTCTATTAGGCAACAGGTGACGGGGCTTCTTATGAACCATAGACACCATCAGACTCTATCTAAAGAAGAGGTAGAAGCTATGGCCCAACTTAAAGAGGATGACACCACCCTCATATTACCGGCTGACAAAGGGAGGGCCACAGTCGTCATGGATAGAGGGCACTATGTAAACAAGGCACTTGAGTTACTTAAAGACACTACGGCCTACGGGCCGTAAGTGGGGACCCCATGGTGACCCTTAAAAATTGTATCAACAAAGTGCTCAATGCCCTTAAGCGCAGTAGGAGAGTGGATAATGACACTCACGAAAATACGCCCTATTGACACGGCGGTAGCTAGGTTTTACGGGCTGCCTAAGGTCCACAAGGAGGGTGTCCCTCTTCGACCTATTGTTTCGTTTAGGAACACCCCGACTTCAGGCTTGGCCAAATGGCTTAGTCATCGCCTTGGCCATTTGGTCAATGACAGCCATACTACTGTCAGGTCTGCGGAGGATTTCCTGGATAGAATTAAGATCCTGAGGATAGAGGATGATGAGGTGATGGTGTCTTTTGACGTCGTCTCCCTCTTCACCTCTATCCCACAAGATCTAGCTGTCACAACAATCAAAGATCTTCTCCATCATAAGGGATTAGGACAGCACCAGGACTCCCTCCGCCCTGATGACCTTGTGGACCTTTTGAGATTGTGCTTGAAAACCTATTTTACATTTCAGGGCATCACCTATGAGCAGATAAAGGGCACCCCCATGGGTTCTCCCATCTCGAGCATTATAGCCGAGGCTGTTTTGTAGCAGTTGGAGCACATAGCGATGGCCCGGTATCACCCCAAATTCTGGGCCCGCTACGTCGACAACACTTTTGTCATCATTAAAAGGAGTCAGAAGACCAACTTTGTGGACGCACTTAATTCAGTGTGTGTAGACATACAGTTTACGGAGGAGGAAGAGCATCAGGGCAAGTTGGCGTTTTTAGACGTCTTGATACATCGTCAATCAGATGGGACCCTGAAGACTAAGGTCTACCGTAAACCCACACACACTGACAGGATTTTGCATTACCACAGCAATCATCCAGTGGTCCACAAGTTTAGCTGTGTTAGAACTCTCTTTAAGAGAGCTGACTCCCACTGCAACACAGCCAAGGCTAGAATGGAAGAAAGAAAACATCTCTTCCATGTCTGTAGGCTCAACGGATATCCGACCAAGTTTATCAAGCGCCATGGTGCAGTCTCCAGCCTCCCCAATAGTCTACAGACTGGGGTCCCTCCAACACAGACGGCACGTGTCACCCTCCCATATGTCAATAACGTCTCGGAGGCCACAGCCAGGCTGTTGGCACCCCACAATGTGAGGGTGGCACACAAGCCCAACCGGACGTTGCGATCATGCATTATGAGGCCTAAGGACCCACTCCCCACGATGGAGAAATCTGGAGTTATATATAAAATCAACTGTAATGATTGCTCCAGCAATTATGTGGGTGAGACCTCAAAGAGGATCAAAAGAAGGATCCACGAACACAAACTGGCCATAAAAAGAGGGGAGCAATATTCCCAGATTGCAACGCACATGATAGAGTCTGGACATAAATTTGACTTCGATGGTGTGAAAGTGGTTGCTAATGACAGCACAAAAAGTGGCAGACTGCTCAAGGAGGCTTGGCTCTCGGGCGAAGAGTCAATTAATCGACATATAGACCTACGCCCAATATATTCAATGTTAAGGACGTGGGAAGCGCACACCCGACCAACATGGAGTAGGCGACCCAATAACAG
>NW_015386397.1:7649-8933 GCF_001527695.2 Protobothrops mucrosquamatus
AGTCTGGACATAAATTTGACTTCGATGGTGTGAAAGTGGTTGCTAATGACAGCACAAAAAGTGGCAGACTGCTCAAGGAGGCTTGGCTCTCGGGCGAAGAGTCAATTAATCGACATATAGACCTACGCCCAATATATTCAATGTTAAGGACGTGGGAAGCGCACACCCGACCAACATGGAGTAGGCGACCCAATAACAGTGATTCTATTCCCCCGCCTGAGAGAACCGGCATCCGAGAAAACGATGCCTTACGATCTGAGAGTCCCCTGCCCATGAGGACAGAGACGCACCTGCCACGTATGAAAAAGCCCACTAGGATCAAGGATCTAACTACTGTCAACCTAGACACCCCCCCTGGTCGTAGGGAGTGTTTGGAGGAGAAGACGTTATGCGCAACGAATGTAGCACAATGCAACCGCCATTCGAAAAACCCTAAAATTCCCCCCCCCCTCGTAGAGGCGTCCACAGCTATGGATTCACATGCTTGTGTGTTGGAGGCATGCTCGTGCCCATGGAGAACGGCAAAGATATTGAATGACGGAGGGACGACAACATATGAGCTGAGACCCCCACCATACCTGACACACCCAGTGCACTTAAAGAGAGCCGCATCCACCGGGAGCGTTCTAGGAGAGAGCAACGGCAAGCCCGCCACCTCAAGAATGATTACACGCTCCCGAGGAACGGAGCAACGAATGAAGGGTAATGAAAGTAAAACTATTGAGTTAAGGTCCGCACTGAGCCCCGCGGGGGGGATCGGCGAGAGACGCCATTCAACTCCTCCATTTCAACTCCTACCAGAGCTGCTGGGACGTTCTATATTGCATCAATTGCTGCTAGAGCTGTAAGTTTTGGGAGGATCCACCAGGAAAGTAGCTAGGCCCTGATTGGATCTCCATTTCATTTATAGTGTATTTATTTTGTATTTAAACTCCATTTCAACTCCTGCCAGAGCTGCTGGGACGTTCTATATTGCATCAATTGCTGCTAGAGCTGTAAGTTTTGGGAGGATCCACCAGGAAAGTAGCAGCCCGTGCGCCTAACGGCGCGCAAATTACATAACTAAAAATCATAAACAGCAGCACTACATTCAGGGCAAGTGTGTCTGAGATTCCCTGTATCTAAGAATGTCTGGCTTAGTTCAGTGCAACACTTGCCTTGCAGCTGTCTTTCGCAGTACCCTTTTCAAACTTGGAAACTGTCCTATCTGTAAACAAATCACTAGTCTACAAGGACAGATCATTTATCTAGGGTCTGTAATCTGTGCTCTTCAGGCAGAAATTA
>NW_015386397.1:10838-24034 GCF_001527695.2 Protobothrops mucrosquamatus
CCTGGGAAGATCCTGGAAAAGATAATCAAACAACGAATCAACGAACACCTAGAGGCAAACAAAGTCATTACTAAAAGCCAACATGGGTTTGTCAAAAATAGATCATGCCAGACAAATCTTATTGCATTCTTTGACCAAGTGACAAAATTAGTGGATGAGAGGAATGCTGTGGACATAATTTACTTGGACTTCAGTAAGGTATTTGATAAAGTACATCACAACCTACTACTTGACAAGATAGAAAAATGTGGGGTAGACAGCATCACCACCAGATGGATCCGTTGCTGGCTGACCGGCCGTACTCAGCGAGTGGTCCTCAATGGAACCGCATCTACATGGAGGGAAGTGTGTAGTAGGGTGCCCCAAGGCTCTGTTCTGGGCCCAGTGCTCTTCAACATCTTCATCAACGATTTGGACGAGGGGATAGATGGGGAAATCATAAATTTGCAGACGACATCAAGCTGGCAGGAATAGCCAACACTCCAGAAGACAGGCTTAAGATACAGAAGGATCTGGACAGACTTGAACACTGGGCACTATCTAACAAAATGAAATTCAATGGTGAAAAAAGCAAGGTTCTACATTTAGGCAAGAAAAACCAAATGCAAAGGTACAGCATAGGTGGCACCTTGTTCAATAGTAGTAACTGTGAGAGGGACCTCGGAGTCCTAGTGGACAATCACCTAAATATGAGACAGCAGTGTGCTGCAGCTGCCAAAAAGGCCAACACAGTGCTAGGCTGCATTAACAGAGGGATAGAATCAAGATCACGTGAAGTGTTAATATCACTTTACAATGCCTTGGTAAGGCCACACTTGGAATACTGCATCCAGTTTTGGTCACCACGATGTAAAAAAGATGTTGAGACTCTAGAAAGAGTACAGAGAAGAGAAACAAAGATGATTAGGGGACTGGAGGCTAAAGCATATAAGGAACGGCTGCTGGAATTGGATATGTCTAGTCTAATGAAGAGAAGGACGAGGGGGGACATGATAGCAGTGTTCCAATATCTCAGGGGCTGCCATAAAGAAGAGGGAGTCAAGCTATTTTCCAAAGCGCCTGGAGGCAAGACAAGAAGCAACGAGTGGAAACTAATCAAGGAGAGAAGCAATCTAGAACTAAGGAGAAACTTCCTGACAGTGAGAACAATTAACCAGTGGAACAACCTGCCCCCAGAAGCGGTGAATGCTCCAACTCTGGAAGTTTTTAAGAAGAGACTGGACAGCCATTTGTCCAAAATGGTATAGTGTTTCCTGCCTGAGCAGGGGGTTGGACTAGATGACCTTCAAGGTCCCTTCCAACTTTATTATTATTATTATTATTATTATTATTATTATTATTATTATTATTATTATTATTGCCATCCTTAAATTGTTCCGATCCAAGGGAGGATAGTATGTTCTAGCCGCATTCAAACTTTTTCAGGCTAAGCCTCTAGCCCCGCTCCTTTATGGGACTTTGGTTGCCCTCCCTCTCCCCAGTTTGTGTTTCACCTCTCTGGAAAGGGTACAATCTAAATTCATTAGAGCAGTTCTCCATATACCATGATGTGTTCCAAACACACACCTATGAGAGAAGACAGAGTCCAGAGTGCATCTATAAACCTTTGGTTAAAGCTCAGCTTCTTTCCCTAAGACATAGCACCATTAATCTTCAGGAAAAAAAATCCAATCCACATGGATCAAGGTTGTGGAATCTAATCTTTAAAATTTAGGCTACTCTCCCTCCACAATTCTTAAGATGGAATGTGATCAGGGGAAACAATCCCTGAAGCAAAGGCAAGCAGATCTAAGGAAAGCTCCAACCTTCCTATCAGCATCAACAGTACATTGGTACTGTTACCTTGCACAGCTAAAAACACGTAGTCTTCAAAAAGCTTTATCTAGTGCCCAATGCCATGTTCTCCCCTCTGCAGTATTGAATTGTAAGTACAAAAATATTTCATTGCCTGAAAGGTTTTGCACCTGTGATTCCAGAGAGTTAGAAACTATAGAACACATCCTTCTACAGTGCTCCCTTGATGGAAACATCCAAACTAGATTCATACTTCCTTTGATCAATAGATATCCTGGTCACCAGAATTTAGCCTATGTCCAGATGCTGCTTATAGACAAAACACCCCTTATTGCAGCGCATGAGGTTTTGCACAGCAGCACAGAAGATCCCTCAAACTCTGATGGGCTATTATCCTGCAGTGCATCCCCTTTAATGATAATTCATTTAAAATTTTAATAGATATTTTTACTTGGTATAATTTTACATGTTTATATTGTATTGTTTATATTATAATTTATATTATAATTATAATTATAAAAATGTTTATATTATAATTTAATATAGGCTATATCCTAGATTTTATATATATTAGATGTTAATTAGATTGTTTTACAAATGTATGTTAACTCTGTCCTAAATTTTATTTGTATAGTATCTTCAACCACAGTAACTCAAATTGAGCAGCATGCAAAACTGTGACTTGGCATTCAGCCTGTATATTTATAACACGTATGAAACAATATAGTTTGTTTTAGATATTTTTCTAGACCACTATTTAGAATGCAAATATTTTTATGAGTGTTTAGTTTTTCTCTAAATCTATGATTTTCAGCTGCAAAATAATAAAGGGTTGGTGAATTGTGTATATATACCAGTACTATAGGCAGAACACAAGGAGACATGGAAACTTATTTTTAAGCACAGGTACCTTATTATTAAATATAATCAAACAAAAAACAAATGTCATTCAAACCTAAATAGAAGCAAACTTCATAAATTCACAATATTAAGTGGATGGAATGGCAAATGAAAGCTTTGTGGGAAATAGAAATAGAATTGTTTTGGCTTTTTTGTCACCATGTCCCCAATTATTTTCACATACAGCCTTTTTCTTGGGCACCCATTTTATTTGAACTATTTTTCTTTACTCATGACTTCTGTCCAGATTTGAAATCAAGAAACTAAACTCTTGAGGTGTTTTTTTTGTTGCAGTTGGAACAGTTGGATCAAGCTCTGTTGCAACAAAAACCCAATGCAAATGCCATAGCTACATTGGAGAATGTCATTGAAATCCAGAGTAAGTTTTTGAGGCATGACCTTGGCTTCAAATTGCATTTTCTCATGGAAAAAAGATTTGTTGAAGAAAAGCTTGAACTGGTGATTTATTCTACATTCAGGCTAGAGTGATAACTGTATAGTATAAAACTGTTTCTCAACCTTTGTAACTTTAAGGAATGTGGATTTCAATTCCCAGAATTCCCCAGTCAGCATGTTGGTATGAAGAACAGGGCGTTGGCAACATGCTTGTAAGAGGCAGGTTGCCCTTTATATTCAGCATGGCATCTGCAATATCCTCAACTACTCTAAAAATTATGTTGGAAAAAAATGTTAGTGATATAAAATAACCTTCAACATTTTATCATACATGGGATTGAGGGTGGGTGGGTTTAAGTTGGACCAGGATGCTACCGCCTAATTCAGAGCCATAACATTTAGGTTTAAACATGCCTTAGAAGCCACCCAGTTCAATTCCCTAGAATCACCAGCTACAGTAGCCCAAACAAATGGCTTTCCAGCATCTGCTTAGAAGAGAAGTAAGGTCCACTATCTTTTAAAGCAGTAGTTTAGATTTTTCTCTGAATTTTAGCACAAATCCTCTTGCTTGCACCACCCCGTTTTCCTAGTCCTGCTTTCTGGTGCATCAGATTTGTTTTGCCACCTTCCCAACAATCTTTAGATGCTAGAAGAGAGCATGCCTGAAATTTCTCATCTCTAAGCTACACTTAACTGGCTAGTTTTAACTATCTAGTCCCAGTCAAGACTAGACTAGGATGCTAGTCATTTATTTTAATGAATCTCCTTAATCATGATCATAGCAATTGGTTGATTATAGGCATGATTATAGCAAGAAATATTCCAATAAAGATCACAACGGTGTGCTTTTATTGATAGTATGATGGGTTTGGAAAAGGTAGGTAGACAAGACAGGAACTCAACATAAGTACTAGAATTTTTAATCTAATGCTTGGCAATTGTATCACAGGCAAACACTGGAATTCAGTGAAAAGTTCTGCAGCAATTGTTGGCTACTCGTTGCTGGAGGCACAGAAGGGTGAGACAGAAGAAGCAGAGACCGTCAATGCCATGGCATCATTGTCAGTGGACACAGAGCAAGGAAAAGCAGACTGTGCTGTCCGGTAGGTTCATTTTGGGAGATGGCAAGTGTCTGTCTGTGAGGGTTTGAGGTCTAATCTGCCTGACCAGGTTGCCCCAGCACCATGTGTACCACTGTTCCTTAAGGGCAGGGATCACTTCTGCACAGCCAAATCCACTAAGAAGAGGAGCATTGCCTGTCTTTTCTTACCTTGCATCAACCAGCATTGCTAAGATTGAGAAACATTGGCTTAGTCTTTGGTGTGTTGGTCCCTCAGTTTGTCAGAAAGTGGGAGGAGTGCACTAGTGGTCAAAGCCCATCTGGAAGGTGCTAGATTGGGCATAACTGTCATTGGATCTCACGTCCACCCAGAACAAAGCCTTTGAATTGTTAGTACCCCTACTACTATTAAACAGCCCTTGAAAATCCTTTCATCAACAGCATAACTAATAGTGAAAAACCATTAATCATCATCTCTTTTTTTTTACCTTCTTCCTACAGATCAGTAGAAGAGCCAATGGAGGCTGAACCAGTGTTGTGAAGTGCCAAGACTTCAATTTCTGTAGCTGTCACTCTGTGGGTTTAATTGGTCATTTGTGAGTTCGTTAAAACAACAACAAAATTATTATTTTTTATCTATTAAAAAGAAAAAAAAGGAAAAAAAGAGTTGCACTGGACAAAATGAGCCTCTGTGTGTGTGCGTGATCGCGTCAGTCTCCAAGCATTTGTTCTCACCAGCATCATTGTCCTGACTCTTTGGAGATTTGTGAAGGGACTGGTGAGGGGGCTTTCACATGGACATCCCCCTTATTCCTTTTTCAGATACCATTCCCTCCCCCGCTCGCTCCATTGGACACTAAACCTGTCCCCTTCTTAGGACTGGAAGAACCATTTTGCTTCTTGAGGAGGAAAAAATATTTTCTGTCTCTTTGTCTCTCATACATACAGTTAGTAGGAGCGAGCAAAGAAGTGCATTCTTCCTCAGTATTTTTTTTTTCCAGTGTTCACATAGATCCTAAATCGTTATTCAGAATTTTGAATCTGGATGCCCATTCTGAGCAAGGAGTTGGATTTAATGATCTTATTAGTCATCTCCAACTCTTGTAATTTAGTTTCATCTCCTCTTTCCTCTTCCATGTAAGTGAATATATAATTTTCCCTCCTCCATTTGTTTGGAATGAAAGAGAAATGGGTTGCAGTCTGAACAAAGGGACCCACAGCTGCCTCTTGCATTTTAGAGTCTAGAACAGGGAAATTTTCCTACGCATCACAAGGTTCTACTATCCTACGCAGGCCATTCATATTACCTGTTTGCATTGAGCCAGACTTACCCACTTCACCTCTTCCTAAATCTGATCTTGAAACAGCATTCCTCTCTTGTGGGTTGTTTGCACAGTGAGATGGGGTTGAAAATCCCTTCCCTGGCCCTGAATTTTCAAATGCCTTTCTCCTACCTTTGCAATTTTTAATGTTTTCATTCTCTTCCTTGCCCCCAAAATAAATTCATAAATATTTGGATTTAATGCTACCTTTGTTGCCTAAATCTCTCTATTCATCTCAGCTCTAAGGTGTTCCTCAATTCGTATAGTTCTGGTTTAAGCTCTAGAAAAAGCTCCCAAGGCAGGGAGAAAGGGGGAAAAGTGTGCCTTTAAGTCATTTTTGTTAATGCCTTAATTTCTCTGTAAGTTCATTTTTATACCATCTCTCCTCAGATAGGACTATCCCTTTTTCATTTGCCATCTAGTTAACAATTATCCTACATAGATACAGAAAGGAATCACATATTATCCCCAGCCTCAATGCATGTTTTGGCCCTGATCCTGCACCAGGTATGTTCAAAGAAACCATGAATATCTCACCAGCCTGGGGATCATTGTGGATGAGCATTAACTCACTTCCAACACAGTGCAGTTCAGTGTGACTGCATCATCACTCAGCTGTGCTTTGATTTGCACATCTGAATTATGTGTCCTGTTTATGCCTGCAGTTCTCAATCTGTCAAGCGATATATGCGATATATGCGTGCAAGCCTATTTACAAGATTGGACCTCCTTAGCTGGATCACTCTATGTGTCATAAAATCCTTTTTGTAACAAAAGTTTTGCATATGTGGACTGTTTCATGACCAATGCTTTGACATTCTCTTTTTGCTATTTTCCTTCCTCCTTCACTCTTGTTTGAGTTATTGTTTGAAAGACTCCTTGTCATTTATTGTAAATAATTTGATTTCTTGTATCACTTGTACAAACTCTGTTTTGATGAAAGTTTGTCCATTCATAAAGAAAAAACAAAGCAAAAGAAAAAGGAGAGAATTCTTTGCTGTTACTTCACCAGCCAAAAAGAGGGGAAAAATAGAAACAGAGCAATTTTAGCTTTTAAAAAAATGGATATAAAGAAAAAAGGTATATAATTTTATTACAGATGTATTATTTAATAGTATTTTTTTAACTCGTACCAACTCTCCTTTCCTTTGGAAAGTTGATAGCAGAGATAATGATACAAAGGAAAAGATGGGGCTTGATACTGTTTTCACTAACCAGGGCTGCTGGATTTCTAAGCTGTGTGTGGGAGTGGGAGGCACTGGGGAGGGGGTAGTTGTGTAGAATGTAAGGCTGTGACCTATTTTTAGCCGCAGGTATGGAAATCTTGCCAGGGTCTATTTTAAAGATTCCTGCACTTGTTCAGGTTTAGTCCTCCCAATTGTTCCATGGTGTGCCTGTGTGAGTGATACTTCTTTCCAGATTTTCCTATAATTATTCTCACAGTCATGATGAGTGGAATGTCGTGTCTTGACAGTGCTATGTTCTGTTTTCTTTCCCGTTTTTCTTTGTGGCAATGAAGACCACTGTTTCAATACCATCTGTTGCCCTGATTTATCAAACAGTGCATGCCTGGAGATAGCTTCCTTTCATCCCCATGTTAGCCAAAAGCTTTCTGCTTAGGGAGAGATATAAGGAGGATTGGAGACTTCCCCCATCAACTTGGTAATGCACACTTTGTCCCACCAAGATCTATTTGTGGCAGCCTGACCACTGCTAAGTACTGTAATGTATTTCTCCCTCATGCTATATTTTGGATATTTAAAAGTATCAAGATCAAGCTGGACCATTCAATACAGAAGGCATCAGTGTTCCTTATCTCATTTAGTTCTTACCATTTCTGAATTTCATTGTTTTTTTTTTAAAAAGTCCAATATATACAAGTGTATATTTAGAAGTGAGAAATAGTAAGGAAAATCAAGTTTCATGGGAAATGAGAAGCAGTAAATTATATATTTGCTATGAAAGGTATCTGGATGAGGTAGAGTATCACCTGTAGCATTAATTACTTTACAACAGCCTTCAGATGTGTTGGACTTCAGTTTCTATATTCTGTAGATTAGAGGGGACATCAGGTTCAGAATGGGCTACATTACAGTATGTCATCCTTCTCAGATGGGCCAGCCTGACCATCTTTCCTCACCCCACCCCAAATAGGAAAGCAGAAAAACAAATGTGGTTCCTAATGATAGAAACCAGAAGACTTGAGAAGGATGCACCACCACTCTTGCATTTGTCCATATCATCTCTGTAATTCAGTACCATGCACTGTGCAGCCTTCTGCTTCTGTCAACACAATGAAAGCAAATGCCTTTGCCATTCACACAGAGACTCTGTTCACACATTGTAATAAGTTGAACTCTGGTGTATTTGGTCTTGGTTGAATGCAGTATATGAACAGGACATTGTGGTTTGTAAAATGTGATTCATGCTTATAGTAGAGATCAAATGCTCAAAAAGTAGCTGTCATTTTGCATCTTTACTTGTCTTTAAATTATGCTTAGCCAAATATGGAGCACTGATTAGGTGTAACTCATTAATGAAAAACAATCTTTTTAACCTGGGACTTTCAAATGTATTGAACTTTAGCTCTCATAATCCTTCAGCCAACATGGCTTGACTATTATCAGAACTGAAATCCCAACATGTTTGGAAGGCTAGGGAAGATCTTTCAGTAAGAGGAGAATGATTGCTAGGTCAGATGGTCTGCTGTGGCTCTTGTTCAATTGTCCAAAGTTATTCATCTTCAATGCTAGCGATTCCATCCCATAATTTCACATCTGATTCCTTGACTGACAGATTGGGGAAGTTTCTTCAAACTCTAAAATGACCTTTTTCATGGGCAAGGCTTAGATATTCTTTGCTGCCTTCAAAAAGGGCCGAATATTTTGTCCATGGATTTCACCACAATAGGTTGAATACAGTATATCACCACAATCCTATGCATGTCTACAGAGAAAGAAACATCGTTGAATTAAATAGGGCTTACTCACCAGTAAATGTATACAGGATTGTACCCTAAGTTGTAGTGAAAACAATATATAACTCCATTAGGCACCAACCCCGTGAGTATTTTGAATTTTCAAGGTACTCATTGGCTTGACACATAATGTTCATAGAAGGCATTTCTGTGGTTCTTTAAATAAAGTTCTGTGACATGAGAAATTTGGGGCTTCTGAATGTTGTTGGATTCCAGCTATAGCTCCAGCTGCCAAGGATAATTAGAGGCAGAAATCCTATGAATTCTAAGCCTGAAAAAGGCCAAAGCTGATGGGACTTGTAGCATCAACTCTCTGCAAGATTCTCTTTCTGTTATAGAATGAACTACTCCTTTAAAATACTGATACTTTTCCTCTTTGACCACACAGGAGACGCAGATATTTCCTTTATTTGTACATTCATGTATACATCTTAACAAGTGTTGCTGCATTTGATTTATGGGCAGTTGTTATGCAGTCCTAGAGATTTGCAACAGGCTTATTGCTGGCTTCTGGCTGTATGTCCACCTGTACATAAGGGCCTAGTACCGTCAGGCTCCCATTTGTGCATGTCATTGGGTAACCCATGAACTTTTGTGTGCATTACCAGGATTGTTGGAAATAGTCTCTCCCCCTAAAATACACTGCAGGCTTTTCAATGAATTTCTATACAAATGCAGCTTACATTCAGTGGGCCAAGCTAATTATTCAGTGGCATAGATATAAAATATACTGTATATTATTCTCTACTACCATTTTTTTCACTTACAGATTCATAATCATAATAAATTACACAAAAACTCTACCACTGCAATTATACAAGTCACTCCACCTAGAGTAAAAAAAGATTACAGCTAAATATATCAATGTATTCCATAAAGCTTACAATTGGGAAATGATGGTTCCACTTTTAGACTTTGTTGCATTACATTTGTTTCTACCACCTCCTTTATTTATGTGAGGTGGGGGCAAGAAAATCTCCATGAATCATTGATTTCATATTTTTCATCTTGAGTTTTTTTGGAGGGTGGGTGGGGAGGAGGGAGAAAGAAACAAAGTTCTGGCCAAGAATAGCAACTACTTTTGAAAAGCCACTAGTCCTTAGGACACCAGCATTGAACAACTTTATGCTACAGTTCCAATTCCACACAGTGTTAAACTGTCATGGGGATGGTTATCGTTGAGGAGAATTGGGACTTTTTTGTCTTTTTCCTCCCTTCTAAACAGCCTCCCCACCCACCCATGATATGGCAAGATGCCCCACAAGTGGGGAATATCTGTAGATTTTTTTTTCTTGCTTTCTGTCTATCTCGCTCTAAATACAATTTTCAGTTGAGTATTTTGTAATATGTTGCAATGTTTGTCCTTGTGTAAATAAAATTGTTTCTGGCAATATTCTGTGGTAAAAATCAATGTGTGGAGCTATCTTGCTTTTCCTTCTCCCCTCCTTTTTTGATGTGTGTATCTTTAGTTTTCCTACTTGCTGAACCTCAATGGGGAAAATTTCTAACAAGTCTGCAGTATCCTGAGTCAGACCAATCTGTCTACTTCTGTATTTGGAATAGCTTTTCTCCATCTGGGTGCTCTCTAAGTATGTTAGACTGTATTTGAATTTGTAGTGCACATAACCTGACAATTTTCAAGATGTGTGGACTTTAATTCCCAGAATTCCCCCAGCCAGTGGTCCTTTAATATCCCAAAAGTACATACAAATTCCAGGTGGAATTTCTGATATCCCACTCAATAAGTGATATTGAGGCAATAAGATTATACCATATGTATAACCGTGAACTGGTTTCTCATTTGTGGCAGCTAGATGAGTGGTTGATGGTTATTATAGTGAATTCTCAACCCCACAAATAAACATGCAGAATATTGATTGCCCATTTTAGTGCATAGACTTTTTCAATGGTGCCTGTATTTTCGTTCTCTTGGAAAGAGCTTCTTTGAAAGGTGGATCACAGCATCCCTTCATGACTTTGGATAAGCACTGCACCTAAGTCTATGTTAGAAGTGTCTATTTGTTGGACAAAGGGTTAGGGAAAATCCAACCCTTTCAATACTGCTTTCCCACACACAGCTCGCTAATTAAATGTCTCCTGGCATTCTTTGGTCCACTTTACCCTTGAGGGTGTTTCTTTTTAGGTCCACAAGGGGTTGAGCCACAATAGAAAAATAAGGTATGAACTTTTAATACCCCACTACTCTTTACTGTGTAGGGACCCTGCCACTTAGCCTGTAATTTGCTTTCTTTACTAGGCAATAATAATAGTATTTGATCTTCTGCATTAAACTTCTTTGGCTTTAAACCCTTATCATGGTGTCCCTTCTGTCTTTCCTTGTCTGTTTCTAAATGTTTCTGGACAATGTGTCCTAGGGCTTTTAACTTATTCCTTTGCTTTAATATATATTCTATTAAATTCTAAAAGCTTTCCAAGTTTTCATCCCAGCCTTAATGTCTAAAACTCCTCAAGATTGTCTCCCATAAAGTAACTCAAAGAAGCTAAATCCCATGGATATCTGAGGAATTTCCTATCCTATAAAGGTTTTTGAACAGCTCCTCAGCTGTCTTTTGGCTGTCACATTCCTTAACAAAACTTTCAGGATACATAATTGCATAATCACAGATAACTAGGATATATTCATTGCCTTTACTGGACAGTGGCAGAGGGCCTACAATGTCCATGACTATTTTTTAAAAAAGGAATTGGGATTAAAGACCCTCTTTCCACTAGAAATTTATTATCTTCCCCTTAACAAACCGGGTAGGATCTACAGTAATGGGTCACATTTTTACAAATACCTGGCCAATAAAATCTACCTAATATTTTGAATGTGTCCTATCTCTACTCATGTCCAGACCATGGATCTTCATGGGCTAGTTCCAATATAGCCATGCGATATTCCTGAGAAACTATGATTTGTCTCCTACTTGAATTCTTTTATCTGGTCCAACCACCAGTAAGTGGAAAATTTGTTCCAATTACTAGGTTATATGTTAAATTACAGATTACACCTACTACCATTACCTGTTCATTTCAGTGCCCCTATACTCTAGCTTTACCAATGAGACCATTTTAGTTTGCCCAAACATATTGATAAGAGACCCTTTTCCCATAGATGCTGTCTTTTTTTACTAAGTGAGGGCATACTAACATCCCTCTACTCCAAGTATCTACTAGGCCAGAGGTCCCCAACCTTTTGGTCACCAGGGACTGGTTCCATGGAGAGGTTTTTCTGCGGACCGGAGGATGCGTGGTTTTGTGTGCTGCCTGCATCCCACAGATGGGGCTTTGCTTGTTTGTGCGGACTGGTTGCTGGCCTGCCGTGGCTCGGTACTGGTCCATGGAACCGGGGGTTGGAGACCCCTGTACTAGGCCTCTAATTAAACCCATTAACTTTTGCTTAAATCATATTTTCCCCCAGAGGTGCTTACAATTTTTTTTGTCTTTTATAGTGTTTTGACAAATGTCCACTTTTTCTGCAGTTGTAACAAGTATGGATCTCTCTAGTTTCCCAATGCCTTCCTTTAATTTGGGTACACATTTTCCTTAACCTTTCCAGCTCTTTATGGTTCCTATTTTCTAGAACAGAAATATTCTTTCTCCTTTTGTATCTTTCCAATATTCTCCAATCTTTTTTTGCCAGGTAATCTTCAGCCTACAGCTGTTTGACCCATTTCTAGGTTGTATCTTATTTTGGTAGGCAATACTTATAAAATTGTTCTAAAATTACTGCCTTTTCTTTGTTTCTTTTATCTGGCCTCAACTGTTTTCTATCAGTTTTGCCTACAATTCACAAATCCATTTATGTGTGTCCTATGTGGCTTCTAAACCTCTGCCTATAACTTTAAGGAGTTGCATCATACCTGAATAAAGATAACTCTTTAATATTGTAGTAATAAACTACTTTCCTAGCTAGAAGACTACTATAAGTCCTTAGAGCTTTTTCTGTTAAACTCAGGGCTAATCTAGTTACATTCTCAAACCATTTACAAGAGGTAACAACAATTTCAAACATAGTAAAATAAGCATCTTCTTCTTAGGGATCTTTGTATCTTTATACCTCTCCCACTATAAGTTTTAAAACCATAGAGCTGAATGTGTTCCTTCCGGTGACCAGACCCCTTTGAGTAAGTCTCTCAGCCCCCTAAACTCTTCTTGCTTCTCTTTCACTCTTTTTTCATTCTAGTCTATCTTCTTCTCTGTCTCCCTCCTAAGCCACTCTTACTCTTTTTTAACTAAATCCTTTCCTCTTGCTGTTGCTTCAGCATTTCTGTAATTGGCCTAAGTAGCCTAGCCCCTTTTCTGGCTGGTCTTTCTTCTTCTTTGGCTTAACTACAGACATAGAGTGGATACCTATCTCTACCTAAGTAGTAGTCTCTTCTATATCCAAGGAGAATCTGCTCCTCCTGCCTTTTCTAGCCCTGTTTGTTTGGGGGCAGGTTCTAGTGAGAGTCGGGTTTCTTCAGCCAGGATGTTGGCTATTATCAGCAAAGTCCGAGCTCTGCAAGGGCCAAACTTCCTTTTGCAGCCAAGGTTTGTTTTCTTTTCATATTTAATTCCTCATCTCTGAGCCTATCCCACCTATCTGGATGCCACCTGTGTAGTTATTTCTACTTGTTTTGGATATCCCATCTTTTTATGGATATCCCACTACTACTACTTTTATCACAATTCTTTTAACTATTCTCAGTTTGATGGGCTCAAAAGACACAAAAGAGCCCACAACGTCCAGGTCCCTCGAGAA
>NW_015386397.1:24926-26893 GCF_001527695.2 Protobothrops mucrosquamatus
TTCATATTTAATTCCTCATCTCTGAGCCTATCCCACCTATCTGGATGCCACCTGTGTAGTTATTTCTACTTGTTTTGGATATCCCATCTTTTTATGGATATCCCACTACTACTACTTTTATCACAATTCTTTTAACTATTCTCAGTTTGATGGGCTCAAAAGACACAAAAGAGCCCACAACGTCCAGGTCCCTCGAGAACACACACAAGCACTTGCATATTCACATACAATTACTCAGTCTCCTCCACAGCTACACATACTATTCCTACTATTATTCCTTGTGAGTACTCCTAGCAAAAAATATCCCCTTCTAGCTGCTTCTAAGCTGCTTTACTTCCACCCACAAAGACACACCCCCTTCTCCTCCTCTCTCCCAACTGCTTCACAGCCAAACTTTTATAGGCAACTTAGCCCTGCTGATGCAAGTGTGAGGGCTTAAAAGGAAGCAATTAGCACAGATGCCGGCAATCTTCAGGGTGGGTCTGCTCTCTCTTATGCGCACGCGCGCACAAACAAACACTCTTACAAAAGTGACCTTTGATTAATGATGTATAATGCTGATTTACCAGGGGCACATTCCAAGTAAAAATATGCTAAGAAAAAATACATAATCCTAGAATTATTGTATGTTGTAAGTCATTAAAAGTACAGCATCACGTTAGGCTGCAATTCTATACACAATTACCTAGAAATAAGGCCCATCAAGTGCAGTGGAGCTTACTTTTGAGTAGATGTGCATAGGGTTGTGTTATTAATGGGAAGAATCTAGGAATCTTAACTGATTATTTTTTTATTTATTATTAAATTAATTTGTCACCCATCTTGTGGTTCAAGGCAACTCTGGGTGGTTTATAGTGAGATAAAATATACAAATATCAAGACAAATATAAAAATGGATTAAAATTACTAAAAATTAACTGGAAAAAAAACAGGTTTAAAGAAGAGAGGTGGGACTGCCTTCTCTGTAAGTGCACCAACCATCTCCAGCCAACTTTTTCTTCATGCCAGCCAGCACAGCCAAGTTTTAAGGCTTTTCCTTATGGCTAAATGGGAGGGGACAGATTTTATCTTCTATGGAAAGATACTCCAAAGGGTGGGGCCATGGCAGAAAAGGCTTTTCTCCTGTATCCCATCTGCTGAAATTCCTTAATTCATGGGGTTTGCAATAGGCCTCTTCTGCCAGCATGAGCGGGGTGGTCCAGTTCCATTGGGGAAAGACAATTGTACAGATATCCTGGAGTCATGCTAAAAAGGGTAAAGATTGCCTTGCGTTGTACCGAGGTGGACCAGCAGCCAGTGCAGTTCACGTAAAAGTGGGGTCACATGTGCCACCCTTGGGGCCTCCAAACTATATATGCCACTGCATTTTGGACCAATTGTAACTACTGAATACTCTTCAAGGGTAGCTCTATGTAGACCACATTGCAATAATCCAAGTAAGAGATGACCAGGGCATGAGTGACTGAGCACATGGCCTCATGTTCCAGGAAAGGGTGCAGTTGGCACACATGAAATTGTGCAAAGGCTCTCCTTTTGTCCAGAAGGGTCTGCAAGATGCTTCTAGAAGTGTCACATGCAGATGAAGAGTAAATGATTATTGCTGATATTCCTCAATAATCAATGCCATTTTCTGAATCTGAATTTTAGATCATGATTTGTGGGCAGAAACAGGCTTATCCTACAAATAATTTAAGTTACTTCTAGTGTTTTTTACTACATTCAATAGTAGTATTGGTCAGCAATGTATTATATGACGTAGAAGTGTATCTTCTCTGTCCTGTCCAAAAGTTCTAAATTGGATCATTGTTCTTTCCTAGATACAAGAAGTAGCTAACGCTCACACTGAGATTCAACTGAATCTAGCTATTTTCGGAAACAAAAATAGAACAGACTGTAAAACACAAGTATAGAAAATAGAGACAAAATGTTGCAATATTACTGTTCCCAAAAGTGTGTGGAGTTATTCA
>NW_015386397.1:27079-38226 GCF_001527695.2 Protobothrops mucrosquamatus
TTCTCTGTCCTGTCCAAAAGTTCTAAATTGGATCATTGTTCTTTCCTAGATACAAGAAGTAGCTAACGCTCACACTGAGATTCAACTGAATCTAGCTATTTTCGGAAACAAAAATAGAACAGACTGTAAAACACAAGTATAGAAAATAGAGACAAAATGTTGCAATATTACTGTTCCCAAAAGTGTGTGGAGTTATTCAAGAATAATATCTAAGAAACACAGTAACAAAAGTACATGGTTCACAAATGGGACCAGCCACAAATAAACTGCGTTATGGAGTGCTTTATTTAGGATGCTAAGCAACTGGGCCTCCTCTTTGTAAATACTACTACTTTGCCACAGACTATTAGGTTGTACAATGAAATAAGCATTCTATGAGAGCTGCATCATAAAATGTTCTGTAATTTCAGAGTGTATTCTTTATTTCTTCCAATCTTGGAGACTTTTAGGCCTGAAGATATTGTTCTATTGTACATGGATGGAGGCATACTGAGAGCAAGTTAATTGTAGTAAGACAGATAAAGGGCTACATAAATGATCCTGCTTATGGGAATAACTTTTAAAAATAAACATATTTAAAGACTGTTCACAAAGTAGTGCAAATAAGAAGTGTTCGCACCTCTAAGGATAATCAGAATTCTTTTATGTGTGCATTTCCTTCATTTTCCTGAACATCAGAGAGATGGTGGGTAAAATGCAGCCTCATTTATGGAAATATCCACCTAATAGAAGTTCATTAAATATACCAAAGTATAAAATATACATACACCAGCTGCTCTGCACGGAATTAATCATAAACAAACACATTATACAACCAGTTGAAAATATCAACTTGAACATAATTTACTGCAACATCTTTTCAAACTTGCAAATCAGCAACGGGATATCCTGAGATCGTATTTCTCCATTGTTTGGTGGGCTGGCCTGCCCTGAATCAAGTATGCCATGCAGTTATCATTTTCAGTACCAGCTGCTTGATTGTAGTGCAAAACACACGTGTGGTAAGGATCACATTAAGAGGGAAGGAAAGATTCTCCATTATGCCTTATCTATAAGGAGAGGTCTCTTTATTCGTCTTTTGCTGATCTGAAAGGCAGAACTAGATGCTAAACTTAATTTAAATTATAGGATAGAAAAAAAATAACTTAACCATGGTTGAATAGTTAGAATGGTTTGACAATGGACTCAAATGATTTTGAAGAGGATGGTTAGGGTCTACCAGATGTTGGACAAGCAAATTTGGACATTGTTGTAGTTTTGGATTCCAATACGAAGCCCTTCCAATACTTCACAGATTTAAAAGGATTAATTTCCTCCTGAATAATTGTACTATGTTTCCCTGAAAATAAGATCTATCTTGAAAATAAGCCTTAGCTTGATTTTTACACATGGGCCCAATATAAGCCCTACCCCCAAAATAGGTTTTGGGGCAAGGGGCACATGTAAAAATCAATCTGGGGGGTGGGGGGGAATGGAGCTGCCCCATGCGCCACACCCACTTACCTTAGCACCGCTGCAGCCAGGCCTCCCACACCCTGACACTTGTTGCACTGCTGCCTGAGTTCTACAGTTATTTGTGACCGCATGCCATGTAGGCACATTGCGCCGCTGCCACTGGTCGCAGGAGGCTGCGAAGCTTGTGCCAATTGTGCTGCTGCCACTGCTCACAATAGGAGGCCACGCAGCTTGTGCTGATGCTGCCGCTTGTGGCAGGAGCCCGTGAGGCTCCTTGCACTGATCACACCCACTTGCAAATGGCGCTATGAGCCTCATGGCCTCCTGCCAGTTGGTGGCAGTGGCGCGATCGATGTGACCAGCCTCGCAGCCTCCAGCTGAGAGCAGCAGCAATGGCGTGATGAGCCTTGTGGCTTCCAGCCATGAGCAGCGGCAACAGCGAGATTGGGGCAATGCACCATATGGCCTCCTACTGCGACCAGCAATAGCGACGCAATGCACTACATGGCGTGTGGCCGCAAGTGACTACAGAAGAACTCAGGCAGCAGCGCGACAGGTGTCAGGGCATGGGAGGCCTGGCTGTGGCAATCCTAAAGTAAGACATCTCCCGAAAATAAAACCTGGCTCCTCTTATTTTTGGGGAAACACGGTATACTGCTCTATGAACATGGGATATTATTAATCATATAGTAACTACTGTGAGGATCCATGCTCACAAAAAACAGGAAAACATTCCAACTCAATTCCAGAAAGCAGCAGAATATTTGGGAAGAGGATGCTAAATCCTCCCAAGACGCTCTTCCCTGGTTCTAACTCATAATGAACCAGTCATCTTTAGAAAAACTGACAGCTTGTCAGAATAGCCATTTTTGCTCCAGGAAGAATTTAGCAGTTAAGTCTTGATTTCTTTGGGCTACAGAACTGAATAAGGACATGTGCCTTCAGCAGGGACATTTCTAATTGTATCAAACAATGATGAACTTTGACATACATGAAACAACAGTTTTGTGAAACAGCTATTTTATGCTGGTCTTTGATAGGACTTTGACCTCAAGCTGCTACCCAAATTAAGGCAAGACAAAGCACTTAGAATTGGAGGAAGTTGCCTTATACAAAATCAAATTACCAAACTATCTAATTCAGTTTTCTATTGATTTTACTGGAGTACTTTTTCTACCCCTCGGTGGGAATGCTGGAGATTGAACCTAAGATCTTCTGTGCTCTGTGGATTGAATTTTCATGTTAAAATTTTATGATCTTGTGGGGCCATATTACTAAATGTCCAGGGCCGCATGTGACCCGTGGACCGTGGGTTGGACATAGCTGCTCTTCATTTTGAAGGAAATACAGCATTTCCTTCAATGGGAAGGTCTAAGGAGAAAGAACAAATATTTCTAGCTACTCTGTGTGAGATTGTGTTCCTGGAGAGGCCAGTATTTTAATCGCTTTTGGAAGCAAGGTAATTACTATCCATGGGAAGCTGGCATATTTTACAAAATTCAGCCCATACCACAGAGCCACCCCTTGTGGCTGGGTAATACTACTTAGGAAATACAGGACGACAAGAGCCAGGATGGCACACCATCCCCTCTGAAGCCAACCAAGACTCTCCAGCTTCAGTTGAGTATAGGATGAAGAGTGGAAGGTCAATCCCAGTCCAAGGACTGTGGCTACATCACGACATAGGGAAGCAAATGGGTATGTGTCCATACGGATCCACTTCGGATTTTCACACCACTTCGTAGCAAGTTTCATTGACCTAAAGACAGTAAAATTAAGAGAGGCATATGAAACTTATCTATAGCCATGTCTACAGGAGGAAAAAGTTGAAATCTGAGTAGTTCTAGAATCTTTCTGAATCTCTAAAACTACAAAATGTGATATCCATGGGTAAACTATTCTTTTCTTTTTAGAAATGAATTCCTACAAATGTTTAAGTCAACATTCCTTTATTATTTGAATATGCCTGGTACTTGGTGGAAGATCTTTGAAGATGTCAGAATTAAAGAAGATCTTTAAATCTTTAAAAGACCAGTTAAATAATGGCAAAACGCACCCCCTGTTTATGTGTATGGATGGCTTTTTTTCCTCCCCCTCAAACCAAGAAAAGTGTTAAAAGGTTCATGGTGAACATGTGCGTGAAACAGGCAACAAAACTGAGAGTTTCTTTCCTTCATGTATTTATAGCATAATTAAAATAGCATTGCAATATCACTTTCACTTGATGTCTTCATAGTGTTGCCCTCATCTCATATTTAGGGCATGATTTAAACCATGATTTTATCTTACCCTTTTCTGTGTGCACGACACCAGCAAATACAGAAAATAGCCAAGATGACTGGCAAACAGCATCCTAGTGTTGCAGGTACATATGCTAGGTTCCATTAAGGAGTGCTAGTTAAGAAAGCCTGTTAGATATTTAGATAGCCTGTGAAAAAGATGACATGTGCATTCCTTTGCACTGAAGGAACTCACCAGTTGAGATCTATGCCAAGAGTAATCAATGTCCAATAAATCACTGTGGCACTTAGCCAAAGGGAGAATGAAATCATCAGGTAGAAATGGAATCCTCTTTCCAGTGGGACCCAGAATTGAAGTAGCCAACCTAGACTGATCCCTGAAGAGAGATGGTAGAAAAGGGAAGCTTCATTGTAAACTGCCAATCTATTGCCTTAATCTTTGGATGTTCTAAAACAGAGGTCAGCAGCCTATGGGAAGCCAGGTCAGCAATTCAGCATTTGGTGATATGGTAATTATCACCAGAAGCAATAGAACTGTATTTTTAATTTTATTGTCGCCTTTCTTGTTTGGATTTTGGGAGGATTTTAAGGTTAAAACCTGGAAGTCCCTGCCAAATAACTACACAGAGAAGCAGGATGAGCCTGTCTGATGATTATGCTTCTACATGAAAGTCCCTTCTTGGTTATTCCAAACATCTTTTAATATATTATCTCTCAAACTAATATAAGCTGAGATAGAGAATCATATTATAATAATTTTATATCTGTTATAATAAATCAATGGTGCATGAGGAAATATTAAGTGATCTATTATAAATCATTCAAGGATTTAACTAAGAGATCCAGATGTGGCCACTCTTAATTTAGGGGATACCTAATTTCTTCACCAAGTTCATAATCTCATAAACTATTCTTTAGCCAAGTATGCACTATAATCCTGTGAACATGTAATTAGAAATAAGTATGCTTTTAGGCAAAAGGACAATTTTTTAAGAAGCTGGCAATATTTCTAATCTGATAATTTTCTGGCACTCTGTGATCTGTAATTATTTAAGATCAGTTAGAGCTGAAGGATGCAGAAGAAATGGATATGGCATTCTGGTCCAATAATCTAATCACCTGTGGATTTGATATCTGTCCCACTAATGAAAGGTTGCCAGGAAGAACAACAGTGGTGAAGGGATATTTGCCTCTTGCCTTGAATGCAGCAGAGTTAATGTCTCATTCTCAATAAGTCATTGTTTAATTTGGTTATTTTAGATAACTATCATCCAGTCTCCAACCATCCTTTTGGGGGCAATGTTGTAGAAAAAGTAATTGGCTGCAGTTACAGAGAATACTGGAGAAAAAGGATTATATGGATCAATCAGGATTTAGGCTTAGATACAGGAGAGAAACTATATTGATGGTCTTACCAGATTACCGATGGAAAGTGGTTTTGATAGAAATATTCTCAACGAGACGTGCTTTTATCAGTCTTGAAAACAAATATTCAAAGGAGTGTTTAAAAACTGGGCTGATATCTCTTAGCTCAGCACATGTGTGGCCACATGGTTTTGCCATATACGTGGAAACCAAGAACCTAGAACATGCACAAATAGCATACTGCTAACTTTCATGATGTACTTACCTGCCAAAATGCCACCAATAACTTGATGGGGGAAATGAGCAAGTATGAAGATGCGTGATAGTCCGATAAGCAGCAAGAGGAGGAAATAAACTGTAAAGGGCACTGCCTTCATGATCCAACTGTTGGGAGAAGAAAACTGTAACACCAAATAACTCAGACGGATTGAGAATGATCTCTCCTGCCTCTCCCAAAAGCCAACAGCCTTAGAACTACCAGGTCCCAAATTACAATTTCTGTTCAAATTAAGGAAAAACAGGATAAAGCATTTTTGCATATATGAGTGACAGAGGTACACAGCTAAGGTTGTTCTGCAAATGGAAATTCCAGTTTATTGATTTAGAAACACCTTAAAAAGAATCAGGCATTTCTGCTGCTTTCTCTACCGGTAATGTTAAAAGAATCTTGATGGGACTTTGCTCACAATTGCATCAGCTGAATCCAGATAATCCAGAAGCTGATATTTTTCGTCATCTGCAAACATTCACTCCTGGATTGCTCCTACTTTAGAAGACTAGTGAGGCCAACTCTACCAACAGAATGAAAAGAATTATAGGAATGGATCAAACAAAAGCACCTTGTTGATTATCCTTCTTCAAATGGAGGGGTTCCTATCTATTTGGAAGGCAAGTGTTTGATGCTAGTTAGAGTATTATGTCCAATTCCGGCAACCTTGTTCCCAAAAAGTAGCATCACAGCTCAAAAAGTTACAGAATCTGCAGCCATAACAATCAAGGGCCTGGAATAATTGCAACCCGGAAATATATAAAATATTTGCCTTTTTTGTTTTTCTGGGGCTGGGAGAACAGGCACAAATTATATTATAAAATATAATATGAAATATATCATAAAGGGTTATAACAAATGTGCATAGATTTCGACATCACCTGATAGGAGATAGAGGTATTTGGAAGAAAAGAGTCTGGGACTTTCCCTGCTGTACTGTCAAGTCTACACTGTGGCCCTGATGTTCAGTTACAATAGTGTTGGCAGGAGAGCCGTATGCAGGTAACAGAAGGAGGATCAGGGCTTCATACTTCAACAGGAAGTTTTTAAAGAAGTCAGTACTGCAGACCAAAGGTGAACAACTCAAGGCTCCATTGCCTCCACAGCAAACAGCAATTTTAAGACACAAAGCAAACTCTTAAGATAAAGTCCAAGGTATGTAAAAGCTGTGATCTGACTGTGATCGCAATACTTCACTGAATGAGTTTAAGGTCAGGGGCTGCCTCTCAGCCCAATCTACCCGACTTCACTAATGGTGAGAAAAAAAAATGGGTGGAGAACAAGCTATGTACATTAACTTAAGCACCAGAAGGGGAAAAAAGAGTATGTACCAAATCAATAAATCAGACATGATGCATTTCAAAGGAAGAATCCATACCTCCAATCTCAATGCAAGAAAAAATTCCAAATCTTTGCCTGGCACTTGTGTATGATGTGTCTTTGCCTATTTTACATCATGGTGTGTATGTGTGTGGGGAGGGAATGTCCAGTCTTACTGGAAGCAAAAGTTGGAAATACATAGATCTGGATTTATTGATAGGTTTGTTATGATTTATTGTAGACTGAAAAGGGCCCCTGAATTCTATAGCAGTGACAGGAACTCCACAAAAAAGAAAAAAAAACTTCAGAAATTTGCACGAGTTTTAACAAAATCAATTCTGACTTAAAGAGTCAGAAAGTCATATACTTTCTTGTATTTCTTGGAAGAAGGACTGAATACATTAACACGTAAACAAACAATTACTATAAGTCACAATGGAAGAATTGTCAAGATGACAGCATTGAAGAGCCGTGGAGGCACAGTGGTTAGATTGCTGTATTGCAGACTAACTCTGCCAACTGTCAGCAGTTCAATCCTGACCGACTCAAGGTTGACTCAGCCTTCCATCTTTCCGAGGTTGTAAAATGAGGACCTAGACTATTGGGGCCAATATGCTGACTCTGTAAACTGCTTAGAGAGGGCTGTAAAGCACTGTGAAGCAGTATATAAGTCTAAGTGCTATTGCGACATACCTTTTGGAGTTCTTGGCTATCTGTCTAGCCAGAATGCTTACAACTGGCCACAGGGCTGCACCAGTGATCATACAGTGGCCAGAGGGACTGCCTGCAAAAAAGAAAAAGAAATAAAATCCCTCTGCTTGCTAGTGACCATCCATGTAAAAGAGAAAAAAAGTAAAGAAAAGGTATAATTATGTCACATAGTTACACATAGTGTTCTTTTTTTTAAAAGTTTTTTATTTATAATACAGTTTAAAAAAAAGTGGACATAACGTAACATTCCAGTGTAGGTATTTCTAACAATTGGTTCCTTTTCTTACATATAATTCTTTAACTCTATATATACGTATATATTTTTCTATACAATATCTAATTTATTTCTCTATTTACTAACCTAAAATTGTATGTATTTCTATCTTAACACTAGACTATAACCCGGACAGTCCTCCTTGATNTTGTCCTTCATTTCCATTGTGAGCCTGTCCATATCGGCACATGATAATATTTTATATAGTATCTCTTCCTCTGTTGGGGTTTCTTTATTCCTCCAACTTTGTGCATACGCCAATCTAGCAGCGGTGAGGATGTGTAGCATCAGGTAAAATATCCCTTTGTCATATTTCTGTGTAGTTATGCCCAATAGGAAAAGTTCTGATTATAGCTCTCTCTATCGTTAATATTTCTTCAGCCATTTTTTTATCGTATTCCAAAAATCACAGGCTTTTGCGCACTCCCACCACATATGGTAGTAGGTCCCTATTGCCAGTTTACATTTCCAGCATGTAGATGAAAAATTTGGACTCATTTTAACTAACCTTATGAGTGGGAGATGCCATCTATAAAACATTTTGTAGAGATTTTCTTTGTAGGAGGTGGCCAAGGTAAGCTTCCTGTTTCTTACCCATAATTCTTGCCAAATGTGCAGATCAAAGTTAAGACCAAGGTCCCTGCTCCACGTTAACATAGTTTCTTTCACCTGTTCCTCATACATTGCCTGATCTAGCAGATAATGATATAGTTTTTTAATCATCTTGTCCTCAGTTCCTAATAATATTTTATCCAGCCGTCTGTTCTATTTTTATACCCAGCTCTTTTTTATCTTTCCAATATCTTGACTGTAATTGAAGATATGCTCACCATTCTAATTCTATCCCTTCATCTTGAAGATTTTTCCTAGATTTCAATTCCCCTTTCACATCCAATACATTTTTATATGTTATAACTTTCCCTAATTGTATAAACTTTGGGTGAATATGCATTTCTAACGTTGAAATCCAGCTGAGGACTTGTGTATAATTTGGTTGCCAAATTTTTACCCATACGTCTATTAGAGCTCGTCTGATGTAATGCCTCCGAAAATATTTGTAATGCCTCCTTATATTTCTAATCCCATAACATAGCATGCTATCCTATCTGCAAGTCATGACCTTCCAGACTTAATAGTCTCCTATTCTTCAATAGTATCCAATCCTGCACCCATAATAATACTATGGCCTGGTAGTATTTTTCCAGGTCAGGGAGGCCAAGTCCACCCCTTTCCTTCGAATCTTGTAGTAATTTTAATTTAATCCTTGCTTTTTTCCCTTGCCAAATAAATTTGAGTATGGTTTGGTTAAAGTTTTGAAAGAATTTCTTATCTAATTTAATGGGTATACATTGAAACAAAAATAAAATTTTAGGTAATAGTGTTCTTAAATTAACTAATAATCTATGGGTAGTCCTCAAGTTACAATTGTAATGGAGCCTGCCCATTGTGGTCATAACTCATATCATAAAATGGATTGGTCAGATGACCAACCTGATTTTACAATTTTTTTTGCAGTGATTACTAAATCAACCAAGGGTTTGTTATGGGTGTGCTTTTACAAAAAAAAAATAGAAGTAAATGCCGTTTTTCGCCAAAATCATTACAAAATGCAGTCATGGATTGTACTACACAGTTTATAGGAATGAATGTTGCTGAGTACCCAAAGTACAGTCATGTGACTGGCGGGGGCTGACCCATCAGAACTTTGAATCCAGTAAATAGCCCCCTAGGTAGGTCCGCTGAACAGTCACTAAACGACCAGTCGTAAGTTGAAGACTATCTATAAAGATAACAGGTAACTTCTGTTATTGTATTAACTAATTATCAATTGGTTAATCTGATTACTTGATTTTAGTCGATTTTTGTCAGCAAATTCAAACGGAAAAAGATTCCATTTAGATGGGATAAGTTGAAAGGGCGATTTTTAGTTTTAAACAACAGAGATTCAGATTGAACACTGTGCAGAAAGCAAGAGACTTTCTGGGAAAACTCAAAGAGGAATTAGAGAAAAAGCAAACAGAAGGGACCATGGCAAAGTAACTAAACAAATGCCACAGCAGATACAGCTGGACACTGAGGATACTACCACATTGGGCACAAATATTGATTTTTCTAAAATCTTGGTGTAACTATGGATTATAAATGTTTAATGTGGAATAACAGTGTAGCAAATGCTCCTCAGAATAGAAAAAAATTCAGGCATTCCTCAACTTACAACTGTTTGTTTAATGACAAGTTGAAGTTATGATGGTCTCGGAAAAAGTACTTTACCTCCTGTATTTGCACTTACAACTGTCGCACCACCCCTGCAATCACATGATTGCAATTTGGGCGCTTGGATACCAGCTTGGATTTACAACCCTTAGCAGCACCCTGTGGTCACAGGTTTGTGATTTTGCAACTTTTTTTGTGATTTCCATAAAAAAATGGCAAAAAATTCCACTGGGGAAGCTGATTCAGTTAATGAAAGCACTAAAATGATCATAAAATCGGGTCTGATCATGTGATGACTTGCTTTACAACCCGATAATTTATAATGAAAATTCCAGCCCCAGTTCTGATCTCAAGTTGAGGACCACCTGTATTTCATTATTTGGAAAAGCTCAAACAAGATGTGGTTTCCTTACAAGAAACAGATATTAGGGGGATTTTTTTATTATAAAAACGTTCTGATTTGGGGATTTTCTGATTAAATACATTTCCTGTTATAGAAATAGCTAGTAAAGTTACGTACAAATAAATAAAAATTTGTGGCTATTTTATTCTTTTTATTCTGCTATGCTGAAAAAAGTTGGAAGTTAATGCTTCCCCCCTTCTTTTTTCCCTCATCCTACACTTCTTTCTCTTTCTTTTCCTTTCCCCGTTTCCCTTTATCTTTGTTCTCATTTGTATTTTATATTATGATAAAAAAATTAATTAAAAAAGAAACAGCTATTAGGAAAAAGGATATAAAATATTTGGGTGACAAAAAATTGGCTGGAGAATTTATCTCGGTAGGAATAAAAGAAACAGAGTTGCTTTGTATATAAACTCTCTCAAGTATATCCAAAACTTATATTGACTAATAATCATGGCAGATATGTTGGAATGAAAGTTACTTACAAGGGAGGATATAAGGAAGAAACACTATAGGAAAATTCCCTGCTGGCTATCTACCATGGAGGCAATGATTCATCCTAAAACGTTGGATATAAGCAAAATGCCCAGATATTCGGAAATTTTAGACAAACAGGGGAAGCTCAAAAATAATCAGGTACTAAAAGAACAGGGAATAAATATTGATTGGTGGCCATACTTACAATTACAATCTAGATAATAAGAAGGATGTGGAAGATTATGGAATTGACATGGAATTAAAACAATTAGACAAATTATTGATAGGCCCTGAAGGAAAATTAATATCTAAAATATATAACTATTTATTAGACTTTGATAGAGTAGAGGAGATAGTGAAAGAACCAATGATTGCATGGGCAAAAAACATAGGGCACAATATAGAATTAGAAGATTGGGA